>NW_026894369.1:0-140001 GCF_032452875.1 Bos javanicus | reverse complement strand
TTGATCAGTGCATGATCTGTCAATGATTATAAGTGATTGTCCACGTGATCAGTGCATGGGCAGTCATGTGATCAGTGCATGATATAGACGTGAACAGTGCATGATCAGTCTCGTGATCAGTGCATGATAGCCACGTGATCAGTGCATGATCAGTCACGTGATCAGTGTATGATCATTCACGTGACCAGTACATGGTGCTACATGATCATTGCATGATCAGCCACGTGAGTAGTGCATGATAGCCACGTGATCAGTGCATGATCAGTCACGTGATCAGTGCATGATCAGTCATGTGACCAGTACATGGTAGCTGCGTGATCATGCATGATCAGCCACGTGATCAGTGCATGATAGCCACGTGATCAGTGCATGATCAGACACTGATCAGTGCATGATCAGTCACGTGATCAGTGCATGATCAGACACGTGATCAGTGCATGATCAGTCACGTGATCAGTGCATGATCAGCCACGTGATCAGTGCATGATCAGTCACGTGATCAGTGCATGTCAGCCACGTGATCAGTGCATGATAGCCACGTGATCAGTGCATGATCAGCCACGTGATCAGTGCATGATCAGTTACGTGATCAGTGTATGATCAGCCACGTGATCAGTGCATGATCAGCCACGTGATCAGTGCATGATCAATTACGTGATCAGTGCATGATCAGTCACGTGATCAGTACATGATAGCTACGTGATCAGTGCATGATAAGCCACGTGATCAGTGCATGATAGCCACGTGATCAGTGCATGATAGCCACGTGATCAGTGCATGATCAGTCATGTGATACGTGTGTGATCAGCCACGTGATCAGTGCATGATATCCACGTGATCAGTGCATGACAGCCACGTGATCAGTGCATGAGAGCCACGGGATCAGTGCATGATCAGTCACGTGATACATGTGTGATCAGCCACGTGATCAGTGCATGATGAGCCACGTGATCAGTGCAGGATCAATTACGTGATCAGTGCATGATCAGTCACGTGACCAGTACATGGTTGCCAGTGATCATTGCATGATCAGCCACGTGAGCAGAGCATGATAGCCACGTGATCAGTGCATGATCAGTCACGTGATCAGTACATGATCAGTCACGTGAACAGTGCATGATCATTTACGTGATCAGTGCATGATCAGTCACGTGACCAGTATATGGTTGAACACGTGATCATTCCATGACGAGCCACGTGAGCAGTGCATGATAGCCACGTGATGTGTGCATGAGTTACGTGAGCAGAGTATGATCAGCCACGTGATCAGTGCATGAGTGCCACGTGATCAGTGCATGATATGTCACGTGAGCAGGTGTGTGATCAGCCACGTGAACAGTGCATGTTCAGCCACGTGATCAGTGCATGATAGCCACGTGATCAGTGCATGATCAGTTACGTGAGCAGTGCATGATCAGCCACGTGATCAGTGCATGGTCAGACACGTGAACAGTGTATGATCAGCCACGTGATCAGTGCATGATATCCAAGTGATCAGTGCATGATCATCACGTGATCAGTGTATGATCAGCCACGTGAACAGTGCATGCTCAGTCACGTGATCTGGGCCTGCTGAGCTGCGTGATTACTGTCTGCTCATCTGCTTGACAATTGCCAGCTGAGCTGCACGATTCCTGCCTGTCATCTGCTTGACAATTGCCAGCTGTGCTGCGTAATTCCTGCCTGCTCAGCTGCTTGATTATTGCCAGCTGAGCAGCATGATTCCTCACACCTGAGTTCCATGATTATTGCCTGCTGACTGTTTGATTCGTGCCTACTCAGCTCTTTGTTTATTGCCTCCAGAGGCACATGATCAGTGTATGATAGCAAACATGATCAGCGCATGATCAGTCACATGATCAGCGCCATTAAGTCACGTGATCACTACATGATAGTCATGTGATCAGTCCATGCTCAGTCACGGTATCAGTGCATGATCAGCCACGTGATCAGTGCATGATCTGTCACAAGATTAGTGTATGATCATCCACGTGATCAGTGCACGGGCAGTCATGTGATCAGTGCATGATATAGACGTGAACAGTGCATGATCAGTCTCGTGATCAGTGCATGATAGCCACGTGATCAGTGCATGATCAGTCACCTGATGGGTGTATGATCATTCACGTGACCTGTACATGGTAGCTACATGATCATTGCATGATCAGCCACGTGAGTAGTGCATGATAGCCACGTGATCACTGCATGATCAGTCACGTGATCAGTGCATGATCAGTCATGTGACCAGTACATGATCAGCGTGATCATGCATGATCAGCCACGTGATCAGTGCATGATAGCCACGTGATCAGTGCATGATCAGACACGTGATCAGTGCATGATCAGTCACGTGATCAGTGCATGATCAGCCACGTGATCAGTGCATGATCAGGCACGTGATCAGTGCATGTCAGCCAAGTGATCAGTGCATGATAGCCACGTGATCAGTGCATGATCAGTCACGTGATCAGTGCATGATCAGTTACGTGATCAGTGTATGATCAGCCACGTGATCAGTGCATGATAGCCACGTGATCAGTGCATGATAGCCACGTGATCAGTGCATGATCAGTCATGTGATACGTGTGTGATCAGCCACGTGATCAGTGCATGATATCCACGTGATCAGTGCATGACAGCCACGTGATCAGTGCATGAGAGCCACGTGATCAGTGCATGATCAGTCACGTGATCATGTGATCAGCCACGTGATCAGTGCATGATGAGCCACGATCAGTGCATGATCAATTACGTGATCAGTGCATGATCAGTCACGTGACCAGTACATGGTTGCTACGTGATCGTTGCATGATCAGCCACGTGAGCAGTGCATGATAGCCACGTGATCAGTGCATGATCAGTCACGTGATCAGTACATGATCAGTCACGTGAACAGTGCATGATCATTTACGTGATCTTTGCATGATCAGTCACGTGACCAGTATATGGTTGCTACGTGATCATTCCATGACAGCCACGTGAGCAGTGCATGATAGCCACGTGATGTGTGCATGAGTTACGTGAGCAGAGTATGATCAGCCACGTGATCAGTGCATGAGTGCCACGTGATCAGTGCATGATATGTCACGTGACAGGTGTGTGATCAGCCACGTGAACAGTGCATGTTCAGCCACGTGATCAGTGCATGATAGCCACGTGATCAGTGCATGATCAGTTACGTGAGCAGTGTATGATCAGCCACGTGATCAGTGCATGGTCAGACACGTGAACAGTGTATGATCAGCCACGTGATCAGTGCATGATATCCAAGTGATCAGTGCATGATCACGTGATCAGTGTATGATCAGCCACGTGAACAGTGCATGCTCAGTCACGTGATCTGGGCCTGCTGAGCTGCGTGATTACTGTCTGCTCATCTGCTTGACAATTGCCAGCTGAGCTGCACGATTCCTGCCTGTCATCTGCTTGACAATTGCCAGCTGTGCTGCGTAATTCCTGCCTGCTCAGCTGCTTGATTATTGCCAGCTGAGCAGCATGATTCCTCACACCTGAGTTCCATGATTATTGCCTGCTGACTGTTTGATTCGTGCCTACTCAGCTCTTTGTTTATTGCCTCCAGAGGCACATGATCAGTGTATGATAGCAAACATGATCAGCGCATGATCAGTCACATGATCAGCGCCATTAAGTCACGTGATCACTACATGATAGTCATGTGATCAGTCCATGCTCAGTCACGGTATCAGTGCATGATCAGCCACGTGATCAGTGCATGATCTGTCACATGATTAGTGTATGATCATCCACGTGATCAGTGCATGGGCAGTCATGTGATCAGTGCATGATATAGACGTGATCAGTGCATGATCAGTCCGTGATCAGTGCATGATAGCCACGTGATCAGTGCATGATCAGTCACCTGATGGGTGTATGATCATTCACGTGACCTGTACATGGTAGCTACATGATCATTGCATGATCAGCCACGTGAGTAGTGCATGATAGCCACGTGATCAGTGCATGATCAGTCACGTGATCAGTGCATGATCAGTCATGTGACCAGTACATGGTAGCTGTGATCATGCATGATCAGCCACGTGAGCAGTGCATGATAGCCACGTGATCAGTGCATGATCAGACACGTGATCAGTGCATGATCAGCACGTGATCAGTGCATGATCAGCCACGTGATCAGTGCATGATCAGCCACGTGATCAGTGCATGATCAGCCACGTGATCAGTGCATGATAGCCACGTGATCAGTGCATGATCAGTCACGTGATCAGTGCATGATCAGTCACGTGATCAGTGTATGATCAGCCACGTGATCAGTGCATGATCAGCCACATGATCAGTGCATGATCAATTACGTGATCAGTGCATGATCAGTCACGTGACCAGTACATGGTAGCACGTGATCAGTGCATGATCAGCCACGTGATCAGTGCATGATAGCCACGTGATCAGTGCATGATAGCCACGTGATCAGTGCATGATCAGTCATGTGATACGTGCATGATCAGCCACGTGATCAGTGCATGATAGCCACGTGATCAGTGCATGATCAGCCACGTGATCAGTGCATGAGAGCCACGTGATCAGTGCATGATCAGTCACGTGATCATGTGTGATCAGCCACGTGATCAGTGCATGATCAGCCACGTGATCAGTGCATGATCAATTACGTGATCAGTGCATGATCAGTCACGTGACCAGTACATGGTTGCCACGTGATCTGCATGATCAGCCACGTGATCAGTGCATGATAGCCACGTGATCAGTGCATGATCAGTCACGTGATCAGTGCATGATCAGTCACGTGATCAGTGCATGATCATTTACGTGATCAGTGCATGATCAGTCACGTGATCAGTATATGGTAGCTACGTGATCATTGCATGACAGCCACGTGATCAGTGCATGATAGCCACGTGATGTGTGCATGAGTTACGTGATCAGAGTATGATCAGCCACGTGATCAGTGCATGAGTGCCACGTGATCAGTGCATGATATGTCACGTGACAGTGTGATCAGCCACGTGATCAGTGCATGATCAGCCACGTGATCAGTGCATGATAGCCACGTGATCAGTGCATGATCAGTTACGTGATCAGTGATGATCAGCCACGTGATCAGTGCATGATCAGACACGTGATCAGTGCATGATCAGCCACGTGATCAGTGCATGATATCCAAGTGATCAGTGCATGATCATCACGTGATCAGTGCATGATCAGCCACGTGATCAGTGCATGATCAGTCACGTGATCAGTGTATGATCAGCCACGTGATCAGTGCATGGGCAGTCATGTGATCAGTGCATGATATAGACGTGATGCATGATCAGTCACGTGATCAGTGCATGATAGCCACGTGATCAGTGCATGATCAGTCACCTGATCAGTGTATGATCATTCACGTGATCAGTACATGTAGCTACATCATTGCATGATCAGCCACGTGATAGTGCATGATAGCCACGTGATCAGTGCATGATCAGTCACGTGATCAGTGCATGATCAGTCATGTGATCAGTACATGATAGCTGCGTGATCATGCATGATCAGTCACGTGATCAGTGCATGATAGCCACGTGATCAGTGCATGATCAGTCACGTGATCAGTGCATGATCAGTCACGTGATCAGTGCATGATCAGCCACGTGATCAGTGCATGATCAGGCACGTGATCAGTGCATGATCAGCCACGTGATCAGTGCATGATAGCCACGTGATCAGTGCATGATCAGTCACGTGATCAGTGCATGATCAGTCACGTGATCAGTGCATGATCAGCCACGTGATCAGTGCATGATCAGCCACGTGATCAGTGCATGATCAATCACGTGATCAGTGCATGATCAGTCACGTGATCAGTACATGGTAGCTACGTGATCATTGCATGATCAGCCACGTGATCAGTGCATGATAGCCACGTGATCAGTGCATGATAGCCACGTGATCAGTGCATGATCAGTCATGTGATACGTGTGTGATCAGCCACGTGATCAGTGCATGATATCCACGTGATCAGTGCATGACAGCCACGTGATCAGTGCATGAGCCACGTGATCAGTGCATGATCAGTCACGTGATACATGTGTGATCAGCCACGTGATCAGTGCATGATGAGCCACGTGATCAGTGCATGATCAATTACGTGATCAGTGCATGATCAGTCACGTGACCAGTACATGGTTGCTACGTGATCATTGCATGATCAGCCACGTGAGCAGAGCATGATAGCCACGTGATCAGTGCATGATCAGTCACGTGATCAGCATGATCAGTCACGTGAACAGTGCATGATCATTTACGTGATCAGTGCATGATCAGTCACGTGACCAGTATATGGTAGCTACGTGATCATTCCATGACGAGCCACGTGAGCAGTGCATGATAGCCACGTGATGTGTGCATGAGTTACGTGAGCAGAGTATGATCAGCCACGTGATCAGTGCATGAGTGCCACGTGATCAGTGCATGATATGTCACGTGACAGTGTGTGATCAGCCACGTGAACAGTGCATGTTCAGCCACGTGATCAGTGCATGATAGCCACGTGATCAGTGCATGATCAGTTACGTGAGCAGTGTATGATCAGCCACGTGATCAGTGCATGGTCAGACACGTGAACAGTGTATGATCAGCCACGTGATCAGTGCATGATATCCAAGTGATCAGTGCATGATCATCACGTGATCAGTGTATGATCAGCCACGTGAACAGTGCATGCTCAGTCACGTGATCTGGGCCTGCTGAGCTGCGTGATTACTGTCTGCTCATCTGCTTGACAATTGCCAGCTGAGCTGCACGATTCCTGCCTGTCATCTGCTTGACAGCCAGCTGTGCTGCGTAATTCCTGCCTGCTCAGCTGCTTGATTATTGCCAGCTGAGCAGCATGATTCCTCACACCTGAGTTCCATGATTATTGCCTGCTGACTGTTTGATTCGTGCCTACTCAGCTCTTTGTTTATTGCCTCCAGAGGCACATGATCAGTGTATGATAGCAAACATGATCAGCGCATGATCAGTCACATGATCAGCGCCATTAAGTCACGTGATCACTACATGATAGTCATGTGATCAGTCCATGCTCAGTCACGGTATCAGTGCATGATCAGCCACGTGATCAGTGCATGATCTGTCACAAGATTAGTGTATGATCATCCACGTGATCAGTGCATGGGCAGTCATGTGATCAGTGCATGATATAGACGTGATCAGTGCATGATCAGTCTCGTGATCAGTGCATGATAGCCACGTGATCAGTGCATGATCAGTCACCTGATGGGTGTATGATCATTCACGTGACCTGTACATGGTAGCTACATGATCATTGCATGATCAGCCACGTGAGTAGTGCATGATAGCCACGTGATCACTGCATGATCAGTCACGTGATCAGTGCATGATCAGTCATGTGACCAGTACATGGTAGCTGCGTGATCATGGCATGATCAGCCACGTGAGCAGTGCATGATAGCCACGTGATCAGTGCATGATCAGACACGTGATCAGTGCATGATCAGTCACGTGATCAGTGCATGATCAGCCACGTGATCAGTGCATGACCAGCACGTGATCAGTGTATGATCCAGCCAAGTGATCAGTGCATGATAGCCACGTGATCAGTGCATGATCAGTCACGTGATCAGTGCATGATCAGTTATGTGATCAGTGTATGATCAGCCACGTGATCAGTGCATGATCAGCCACATGATCAGTGCATGATCAATTACGTGATCAGTGCATGATCAGTCACGTGACCAGCACATGGTAGCTACGTGATCATTGCATGATCAGCCACGTGATCAGTGCATGATAGCCACGTGATCAGTGCATGATAGCCACGTGATCAGTGCATGATCAGTCATGTGATACGTGTGTGATCAGCCACGTGATCAGTGCATGATATCCACGTGATCAGTGCATGACAGCCACGTGATCAGTGCATGATAGCCACGTGATCAGTGCATGATCAGTCACGTGATACATGTGTGATCAGCCACGTGATCAGTGCATGATGAGCCACGTGATCAGTGCAGGATCAATTACGTGATCAGTGCATGATCAGTCACGTGACCAGTACATGGTTGCTACGTGATCGTTGCATGATCAGCCACGTGAGCAGAGCATGATAGCCACGTGATCAGTGCATGATCAGTCACGTGATCAGTACATGATCAGTCACGTGAACAGTGCATGATCATTTACGTGATCTTTGCATGATCAGTCACGTGACCAGTATATGGTTGCTACGTGATCATTCCATGACGAGCCACGTGAGCAGTGCATGATAGCCACGTGATGTGTGCATGAGTTACGTGAGCAGAGTATGATCAGCCACGTGATCAGTGCATGAGTGCCACGTGATCAGTGCATGATATGTCACGTGACAGGTGTGTGATCAGCCACGTGAACAGTGCATGTTCAGCCACGTGATCAGTGCATGATAGCCACGTGATCAGTGCATGATCAGTTACGTGAGCAGTGTATGATCAGCCACGTGATCAGTGCATGGTCAGACACGTGAACAGTGTATGATCAGCCACGTGATCAGTGCATGATATCCAAGTGATCAGTGCATGATCATCACGTGATCAGTGTATGATCAGCCACGTGAACAGTGCATGCTCAGTCACGTGATCTGGGCCTGCTGAGCTGCGTGATTACTGTCTGCTCATCTGCTTGACAATTGCCAGCTGAGCTGCACGATCCTGCCTGTCATCTGCTTGACAATTGCCAGCTGTGCTGCGTAATTCCTGCCTGCTCAGCTGCTTGATTATTGCCAGCTGAGCAGCATGATTCCTCACACCTGAGTTCCATGATTATTGCCTGCTGACTGTTTGATTCGTGCCTACTCAGCTCTTTGTTTATTGCCTCCAGAGGCACATGATCAGTGTATGATAGCAAACATGATCAGCATGATCAGTCACATGATCAGCGCCATTAAGTCACGTGATCACTACATGATAGTCATGTGATCAGTCCATGCTCAGTCACGGTATCAGTGCATGATCAGCCACGTGATCAGTGCATGATCTGTCACAAGATTAGTGTATGATCATCCACGTGATCAGTGCATGGGCAGTCATGTGATCAGTGCATGATATAGACGTGATCAGTGCATGATCAGTTTCAGATCAGTGCATGATCAGCCACGTGAGTAGTGCATGATAGCCACGTGATCAGTGCATGATCAGTCACGTGATCAGTGCATGATCAGTCATGTGACCAGTACATGGTAGCTGCGTGATCATGCATGATCAGCCACGTGAGCAGTGCATGATAGCCACGTGATCAGTGCATGATCAGACACGTGATCAGTGCATGATCAGTCACGTGATCAGTGCATGATCAGCCACGTGATCAGTGCATGACCAGGCACGTGATCAGTGTATGTCAGCCAAGTGATCAGTGCATGATAGCCACGTGATCAGTGCATGATCAGTCACGTGATCAGTGCATGATCAGTTATGTGATCAGTGTATGATCAGCCACGTGATCAGTGCATGATCAGCCACATGATCAGTGCATGATCAATTACGTGATCAGTGCATGATCAGTCACGTGACCAGTACATGGTAGCTACGTGATCATTGCATGATCAGCCACGTGATCAGTGCATGATAGCCACGTGATCAGTGCATGATAGCCACGTGATCAGTGCATGATCAGTCATGTGATACGTGTGTGATCAGCCACGTGATCAGTGCATGATATCCACGTGATCAGTGCATGACAGCCACGTGATCAGTGCATGAGAGCCACGTGATCAGTGCATGATCAGTCACGTGATACATGTGTGATCAGCCACGTGATCAGTGCATGATGAGCCACGTGATCAGTGCATGATCAATTACGTGATCAGTGCATGATCAGTCACGTGACCAGTACATGGTTGCTACGTGATCGTTGCATGATCAGCCACGTGAGCAGAGCATGATAGCCACGTGATCAGTGCATGATCAGTCACGTGATCAGTACATGATCAGTCACGTGAACAGTGCATGATCATTTACGTGATCTTTGCATGATCAGTCACGTGACCAGTATATGGTTGCTACGTGATCATTCCATGACGAGCCACGTGAGCAGTGCATGATAGCCACGTGATGTGTGCATGAGTTACGTGAGCAGAGTATGATCAGCCACGTGATCAGTGCATGATGCCACGTGATCAGTGCATGATATGTCACGTGACAGGTGTGTGATCAGCCACGTGAACAGTGCATGTTCAGCCACGTGATCAGTGCATGATAGCCACGTGATCAGTGCATGATCAGTTACGTGAGCAGTGTATGATCAGCCACGTGATCAGTGCATGGTCAGACACGTGAACAGTGTATGATCAGCCACGTGATCAGTGCATGATATCCAAGTGATCAGTGCATGATCATCACGTGATCAGTGTATGATCAGCCACGTGAACAGTGCATGCTCAGTCACGTGATCTGGGCCTGCTGAGCTGCGTGATTACTGTCTGCTCATCTGCTTGACAATTGCCAGCTGAGCTGCACGATTCCTGCCTGTCATCTGCTTGACAATTGCCAGCTGTGCTGCGTAATTCCTGCCTGCTCAGCTTGATTATTGCCAGCTGAGCAGCATGATTCCTCACACCGAGTTCCATGATTATTGCCTGCTGACTGTTTGATTCGTGCCTACTCAGCTCTTTGTTTATTGCCTCCAGAGGCACATGATCAGTGTATGATAGCAAACATGATCAGTGCATGATCAGTCACATGATCAGCGCCATTAAGTCACGTGATCACTACATGATAGTCATGTGATCAGTCCATGCTCAGTCACGGTATCAGTGCATGATCAGACGTGATCAGTGCATGATCAGTCACGTGATCAGTGCATGATCAGCCACGTGATCAGTGCATGATCAGTCACGTGATCAGTGCATGATCATTACGTGATCAGTGCATGATCAGTCACGTGATCAGTGCATGATAGCCACGTGATCAGTGCATGATCAGTCACGTGATCAGTGCATGATCAGCCACGTGATCAGTGCATGATCAGCACGTGATCAGTGCATGATCAGCCACGTGATAGTGCATGATCAGCCACGTGATCAGTGCATGATCAGTCACGTGATCAGTGCATGATCAGTCACGTGATCAGTGCATGATAGCCACGTGATCAGTGCATGATCAGTCACGTGATCAGTGCATGATCAGCCACGTGATCAGTGCATGATCAGCCACGTGATCAGTGCGATCAGTCCACGTGATCAGTGCATGATCAGTCACGTGATCAGTGCATGATCAGCCACGTGATCAGTGCATGATCAGGCACGTGATCAGTGCATGATCAGCCACGTGATCAGTGCATGATAGTCACGTGATCAGTGCATGATCAGTCACGTGATCAGTGCATGATCAGTCACGTGATCAGTGCATGATCAGCCACGTGATCAGTGCATGATCAGCCACGTGATCAGTGCATGATCAGCCACGTGATCAGTGCATGATCAGTCACGTGATCAGTGCATGGAGCTACGTGATCAGTGCATGATCAGCCACGTGATCAGTGCATGATAGCCACGTGATCAGTGCATGATCAGTGTGATCAGTGCATGATCAGCCACGTGATCAGTGCATGATCAGCCACGTGATCAGTGCATGATCAGTCACGTGATCAGTGCATGATCAGTCACGTGATCAGTGCATGATCAGCCACGTGATCAGTGCATGATCAGCCACGTGATCAGTGCATGATAGCCACGTGATCAGTGCATGATCAGTCATGTGATACGTGTGATCAGCCACGTGATCAGTGCATGATATCCACGTGATCAGTGCATGACAGCCACGTGATCAGTGCATGAGAGCCACGTGATCAGTGCATGATCAGTCACGTGATACAGTGTGATCACACGTGATCAGTGCATGATGAGCCACGTGATCAGTGCATGATCAATTACGTGATCAGTGCATGATCAGTCACGTGACCAGTACATGGTTGCTACGTGATCGTTGCATGATCAGCCACGTGAGCAGTGCATGATAGCCACGTGATCAGTGCATGATCAGTCACGTGATCAGTACATGATCAGTCACGTGATCAGTGCATGATCATTTACGTGATCAGTGCATGATCAGTCACGTGACCAGTATATGGTAGCTACGTGATCATTCCATGACGAGCCACGTGAGCAGTGCATGATAGCCACGTGATGTGTGCATGAGTTACGTGAGCAGAGTATGATCAGCCACGTGATCAGTGCATGAGTGCCACGTGATCAGTGCATGATATGTCACGTGACAGTGTGTGATCAGCCACGTGAACAGTGCATGTTCAGCCACGTGATCAGTGCATGATAGCCACGTGATCAGTGCATGATCAGTTACGTGGCAGTGCATGATCAGCCACGTGATCAGTGCATGTCAGACACGTGAACAGTGTATGATCAGCCACGTGATCAGTGCATGATATCAAGTGATCAGTGCATGATCATCACGTGATCAGTGTATGATCAGCCACGTGAACAGTGCATGCTCAGTCACGTGATCTGGGCCTGCTGAGCTGCGTGATTACTGTCTGCTCATCTGCTTGACAATTGCCAGCTGAGCTGCACGATTCCTGCCTGTCATCTGCTTGACAATTGCCAGCTGTGCTGCGTAATTCCTGCCTGCTCAGCTGCTTGATTATTGCCAGCTGAGCAGCATGATTCCTCACACCTGAGTTCCATGATTATTGCCTGCTGACTGTTTGATTCGTGCCTACTCAGCTCTTTGTTTATTGCCTCCAGAGGCACATGATCAGTGTATGATAGCAAACATGATCAGCGCATGATCAGTCACATGATCAGCGCCATTAAGTCACGTGATCACTACATGATAGTCATGTGATCAGTCCATGCTCAGTCACGGTATCAGTGCATGATCAGCCACGTGATCAGTGCATGATCTGTCACATGATTAGTGTATGATCATCCACGTGATCAGTGCATGGCAGTCATGTGATCAGTGCATGATATAGACGTGATCAGTGCATGATCAGTCTCGTGATCAGTGCATGATAGCCACGTGATCAGTGCATGATCAGTCACCTGATGGGTGTATGATCATTCACGTGACCTGTGACATGGTAGGCATGATCATTGCATGATCAGCCACGTGAGTAGTGCATGATAGCCACGTGATCACTGCATGATCAGTCACGTGATCAGTGCATGATCAGTCATGTGACCAGTACATGGTAGCTGCGTGATCATGCATGATCAGCCACGTGAGCAGTGCATGATAGCCACGTGATCAGTGCATGATCAGTCACGTGATCAGTGCATGATCAGTCACGTGATCAGTGCATGATCAGCCACGTGATCAGTGCATGACCAGGCACGTGATCAGTGCATGATCAGCCACGTGATCAGTGCATGATAGCCACGTGATCAGTGCATGATCAGTCACGTGATCAGTGCATGATCAGCCACGTGATCAGTGCATGATCAGCCACGTGATCAGTGCATGATCAGCCACGTGATCAGTGCATGATCATTACGTGATCAGTGCATGATCAGTCACGTGACCAGTACATGATAGCTACGTGATCAGTGCATGATCAGCCACGTGATCAGTGCATGATAGCCACGTGATCAGTGCATGATAGCCACGTGATCAGTGCATGATCAGTCATGTGATACGTGTGTGATCAGCCACGTGATCAGTGCATGATATCCACGTGATCAGTGCATGACAGCCACGTGATCAGTGCATGAGCCACGTGATCAGTGCATGATCAGTCACGTGATACATGTGTGATCAGCCACGTGATCAGTGCATGATGAGCCACGTGATCAGTGCATGATCAATTACGTGATCAGTGCATGATCAGTCACGTGACCAGTACATGGTTGCTACGTGATCGTTGCATGATCAGCCACGTGAGCAGTGCATGATAGCCACGTGATCAGTGCATGATCAGTCACGTGATCAGTGCATGATCAGTCACGTGAACAGTGCATGATCATTTACGTGATCAGTGCATGATCAGTCACGTGTTACCAGTATATGGTTGCTACGTGATCATTCCATGATGAGCCACGTGAGCAGTGCATGATAGCCACGTGATGTGTGCATGAGTTACGTGAGCAGAGTATGATCAGCCACGTGATCAGTGCATGAGTGCCATGATCAGTGCATGATATGTCACGTGACAGGTGTGTGATCAGCCACGTGAACAGTGCATGTTCAGCCACGTGATCAGTGCATGATAGCCACGTGATCAGTGCATGATCAGTTACGTGAGCAGTGTATGATCAGCCACGTGATCAGTGCATGGTCAGACACGTGAACAGTGTATGATCAGCCACGTGATCAGTGCATGATATCCAAGTGATCAGTGCATGATCATCACGTGATCAGTGTATGATCAGCCACGTGAACAGTGCATGCTCAGTCACGTGATCAGGCCTGCTGAGCTGCGTGATTACTGTCTGCTCATCTGCTTGACAATTGCCAGCTGAGCTGCACGATTCCTGCCTGTCATCTGCTTGACAATTGCCAGCTGTGCTGCGTAATTCCTGCCTGCTCAGCTGCTTGATTATTGCCAGCTGAGCAGCATGATTCCTCACAGCTGAGTTCCATGATTATTGCCTGCTGACTGTTTGATTCGTGCCTACTCAGCTCTTTGTTTATTGCCTCCAGAGGCACATGATCAGTGTATGATAGCAAACATGATCAGCGCATGATCAGTCACATGATCAGCGCCATTAAGTCACGTGATCACTACATGATAGTCATGTGATCAGTCCATGCTCAGTCACGGTATCAGTGCATGATCAGCCACGTGATCAGTGCATGATCTGTCACATGATTAGTGTATGATCATCCACGTGATCAGTGCATGGGCAGTCATGTGATCAGTGCATGATATAGACGTGATCAGTGCATGATCAGTCTCGTGATCAGTGCATGATAGCCACGTGATCAGTGCATGATCAGTCACCTGATGGGTGTATGATCATTCACGTGACCTGTACATGGTAGCTACATGATCATTGCATGATCAGCCACGTGAGTAGTGCATGATAGCCACGTGATCAGTGCATGATCAGTCACGTGATCAGTGCATGATCAGTCATGTGACCAGTGCATGGTAGCTGCGTGATCATGCATGATCAGCCACGTGATCAGTGCATGATCAGCCACGTGATCAGTGCATGATCAGTCACGTGATCAGTGCATGATCAGTCACGTGATCAGTGCATGATCAGCCACGTGATCAGTGCATGATCAGCCACGTGATCAGTGCATGATCAGCCACGTGATCAGTGCATGATCAGCCACGTGATCAGTGCATGATCAGCCACGTGATCAGTGCATGATCAGCCACGTGATCAGTGCATGATCAGCCACGTGATCAGTGCATGATCAGCCACGTGATCAGTGCATGATCACGTGATCAGTGCATGATCAGCCACGTGATCAGTGCATGATCAGCCACGTGATCAGTGCATGATAGCACGTGATCAGTGCATGATCAGCCACGTGATCAGTGCATGATAGCCACGTGATCAGTGCATGATAGCCACGTGATCAGTGCATGATCAGTCACGTGATCAGTGCATGATCATTCACGTGATCAGTGCATGATAGCTACGTGATCAGTGCATGATCAGCCACGTGAGTAGTGCATGATAGCCACGTGATCAGTGCATGATCAGCCACGTGATCAGTGCATGATCAGTCATGCATCTACATGGTAGCTGCGTGATCATGCATGATCAGCCACGTGATCAGTGCATGATAGCCACGTGATCAGTGCATGATCAGCCACGTGATCAGTGCATGATCAGTCACGTGATCAGTGCATGATCAGCCACGTGATCAGTGCATGATCAGGCACGTGATCAGTGTATGATCAGCCACGTGATCAGTGCATGATAGCCACGTGATCAGTGCATGATCAGTCACGTGATCAGTGCATGATCAGTCATGTGATCAGTGCATGATCAGCCACGTGATCAGTGCATGATCAGCCACGTGATCAGTGCATGATAGCCACGTGATCAGTGCATGATCAACAGGTGATATGTGTGTGATCAGCCATGATCAGTGCATGATATCCACGTGATCAGTGCATGACAGCCACGTGAT
Source organism: Bos javanicus (assembly GCF_032452875.1). Classification (NCBI taxonomy): domain Eukaryota; kingdom Metazoa; phylum Chordata; class Mammalia; order Artiodactyla; family Bovidae; genus Bos; species Bos javanicus. Next base: position 123,925 of record NW_026894369.1, on the reverse strand, counting down.
CAGTGCATGAGAGCCACGTGATCAGTGCATGATCAGTCACGTGATACATGTGTGATCAGCCACGTGATCAGTGCATGATGAGCCACGTGATCAGTGCAGGATCAATTACGTGATCAGTGCATGATCAGTCACGTGACCAGTACATGGTTGCTACGTGATCAGTTGCATGATCAGCCACGTGAGCAGAGCATGATAGCCACGTGATCAGTGCATGATCAGTCACGTGATCAGTACATGATCAGTCACGTGAACAGTGCATGATCATTTACGTGATCTTGCATGATCAGTCACGTGACCAGTATATGGTAGCTACGTGATCATTCCATGACGAGCCACGTGAGCAGTGCATGATAGCCACGTGATGTGTGCATGAGTTACGTGAGCAGAGTATGATCAGCCACGTGATCAGTGCATGAGTGCCACGTGATCAGTGCATGATATGTCACGTGACAGGTGTGTGATCAGCCACGTGAACAGTGCATGTTCAGCCACGTGATCAGTGCATGATAGCCACGTGATCAGTGCATGATCAGTTACGTGAGCAGTGTATGATCAGCCACGTGATCAGTGCATGGTCAGACACGTGAACAGTGTATGATCAGCCACGTGATCAGTGCATGATATCCAAGTGATCAGTGCATGATCATCACGTGATCAGTGTATGATCAGCCACGTGAACAGTGCATGCTCAGTCACGTGATCTGGGCCTGCTGAGCTGCGTGATTACTGTCTGCTCATCTGCTTGACAATTGCCAGCTGAGCTGCACGATTCCTGCCTGTCATCTGCTTGACAATTGCCAGCTGTGCTGCGTAATTCCCCTGCTCAGCTGCTTGATTATTGCCAGCTGAGCAGCATGATTCCTCACACCTGAGTTCCATGATTATTGCCTGCTGACTGTTTGATCGTGCCTACTCAGCTCTTTGTTTATTGCCTCCAGAGGCACATGATCAGTGTATGATAGCAAACATGATCAGCGCATGATCAGTCACATGATCAGCGCCATTAAGTCACGTGATCACTACATGATAGTCATGTGATCAGTCCATGCTCAGTCACGGTATCAGTGCATGATCAGCCACGTGATCAGTGCATGATCTGTCACAAGATTAGTGTATGATCATCCACGTGATCAGTGCATGGGCAGTCATGTGATCAGTGCATGATATAGACGTGATCAGTGCATGATCAGTCTGTGATCAGTGCATGATAGCCACGTGATCAGTGCATGATCAGTCACCTGATGGGTGTATGATCATTCACGTGACCTGTACATGGTAGCTACATGATCATTGCATGATCAGCCACGTGAGTAGTGCATGATAGCCACGTGATCACTGCATGATCAGTCACGTGATCAGTGCATGATCAGTCATGTGACCAGTACATGGTAGCTGCGTGATCATGGCATGATCAGCCACGTGAGCAGTGCATGATAGCCACGTGATCAGTGCATGATCAGACACGTGATCAGTGCATGATCAGTCACGTGATCAGTGCATGATCAGCCACGTGATCAGTGCATGACCAGCACGTGATCAGTGTATGTCAGCCAAGTGATCAGTGCATGATAGCCACGTGATCAGTGCATGATCAGTCACGTGATCAGTGCATGATCAGTTACGTGATCAGTGTATGATCAGCCACGATCAGTGCATGATCAGCCACATGATCAGTGCATGATCAATTACGTGATCAGTGCATGATCAGTCACGTGACCAGTACATGGTAGCTACGTGATCATTGCATGATCAGCCACGTGATCAGTGCATGATAGCCACGTGATCAGTGCATGATAGCCACGTGATCAGTGCATGATCAGTCATGTGATACGTGTGTGATCAGCCACGTGATCAGTGCATGATATCCACGTGATCAGTGCATGACAGCCACGTGATCAGTGCATGAGAGCCACGTGATCAGTGCATGATCAGTCACGTGATACATGTGATCAGCCACGTGATCAGTGCATGATGAGCCACGTGATCAGTGCAGGATCAATTACGTGATCAGTGCATGATCAGTCACGTGACCAGTACATGGTTGCTACGTGATCAGTGCATGATCAGCCACGTGAGCAGTGCATGATAGCCACGTGATCAGTGCATGATCAGTCACGTGATCAGTACATGATCAGTCACGTGAACAGTGCATGATCATTTACGTGATCTGTGCATGATCAGTCACGTGACCAGTATATGGTTGCTACGTGATCATTCCATGACGAGCCACGTGAGCAGTGCATGATAGCCACGTGATGTGCATGAGTTACGTGAGCAGAGTATGATCAGCCACGTGATCAGTGCATGAGTGCCACGTGATCAGTGCATGATATGTCACGTGACAGTGTGATCAGCCACGTGAACAGTGCATGTTCAGCCACGTGATCAGTGCATGATAGCCACGTGATCAGTGCATGATCAGTTACGTGAGCAGTGTATGATCAGCCACGTGATCAGTGCATGGTCAGACACGTGAACAGTGTATGATCAGCCACGTGATCAGTGCATGATATCCAAGTGATCAGTGCATGATCATCACGTGATCAGTGTATGATCAGCCACGTGAACAGTGCATGCTCAGTCACGTGATCTGGGCCTGCTGAGCTGCGTGATTACTGTCTGCTCATCTGCTTGACAATTGCCAGCTGAGCTGCACGATTCCTGCCTGTCATCTGCTTGACAATTGCCAGCTGTGCTGCGTAATTCCTGCCTGCTCAGCTGCTTGATTATTGCCAGCTGAGCAGCATGATTCCTCACACCTGAGTTCCATGATTATTGCCTGCTGACTGTTTGATTCGTGCCTACTCAGCTCTTTGTTTATTGCCTCCAGAGGCACATGATCAGTGTATGATAGCAAACATGATCAGCGCATGATCAGTCACATGATCAGCGCCATTAAGTCACGTGATCACTACATGATAGTCATGTGATCAGTCCATGCTCAGTCACGGTATCAGTGCATGATCAGCCACGTGATCAGTGCATGATCTGTCACATGATTAGTGTATGATCATCCACGTGATCAGTGCATGGGCAGTCATGTGATCAGTGCATGATATAGACGTGATCAGTGCATGATCAGTCACGTGATCAGTGCATGATAGCCACGTGATCAGTGCATGATCAGTCACCTGGGTGTATGATCATTCACGTGACCTGTACATGGTAGCTACATGATCATTGCATGATCAGCCACGTGAGTAGTGCATGATAGCCACGTGATCAGTGCATGATCAGTCACGTGATCAGTGCATGATCAGTCATGTGACAGTACATGGTAGCTGCGTGATCATGCATGATCAGCCACGTGAGCAGTGCATGATAGCCACGTGATCAGTGCATGATCAGTCACGTGATCAGTGCATGATCAGTCACGTGATCAGTGCATGATCAGCCACGTGATCAGTGCATGATCAGCCACGTGATCAGTGCATGATCAGGCACGTGATCAGTGCATGATCAGCCACGTGATCAGTGCATGATAGCCACGTGATCAGTGCATGATCAGTCACGTGATCAGTGCATGATCAGTCACGTGATCAGTGCATGATCAGCCACGTGATCAGTGCATGATCAGCACATGATCAGTGCATGATCAATGACATCATCAGTGCATGATCAGTCACGTGACCAGTACATGGTAGCACGTGATCATTGCATGATCAGCCACGTGATCAGTGCATGATAGCCACGTGATCTGCATGATAGCCACGTGATCAGTGCATGATCAGTCACGTGATGTGCATGATCAGTCACGTGATCAGTACATGATAGCTACGTGATCAGTGCATGATCAGCCACGTGATCAGTGCATGATAGCCACGTGATCAGTGCATGATCAGTCACGTGATCAGTGCATGATCAGTCACGTGATCAGTGCATGGTAGCTACGTGATCATGCATGATCAGCCACGTGATCAGTGCATGATAGCCACGTGATCAGTGCATGATCAGTCACGTGATCAGTGCATGATCAGTCACGTGATCAGTGCATGATCAGCCACGTGATCAGTGCATGATCAGGCACGTGATCAGTGCATGATCAGCCACGTGATCAGTGCATGATAGCCACGTGATCAGTGCATGATCAGTCACGTGATCAGTGCATGATCAGTCACGTGATCAGTGCATGATCAGCCACGTGATCAGTGCATGATCAGCCACGTGATCAGTGCATGATAGCCACGTGATCAGTGCATGATCAGTCATGTGATACGCAGTGATCAGCCACATGATCAGTGCATGATAGCCACGTGATCAGTGCATGCAGCCACGTGATCAGTGCATGACACGGATCAGTGCATGATCAGTCATGTGATACGCATGTGATCAGCCACGTGATCAGTGCATGATGAGCCACGTGATCAGTGCATGATCAATTACGTGATCAGTGCATGATCAGTCACGACCAGTACATGGTTGCCACGTGATCGTGCATGATCAGCCACGTGAGCAGAGCATGATAGCCACGTGATCAGTGCATGATCAGTCCGTGATCAGTACATGATCAGTCACGTGAACAGTGCATGATCATTTACGTGATCAGTGCATGATCAGTCACGTGACCAGTATATGGTAGCTACGTGATCATTCCATGACAGCCACGTGAGCAGTGCATGATAGCCACGTGATGTGTGCATGAGTTACGTGAGCAGAGTATGATCAGCCACGTGATCAGTGCATGAGTGCCACGTGATCAGTGCATGATATGTCACGTGACAGGTGTGTGATCAGCCACGTGAACAGTGCATGTTCAGCCACGTGATCAGTGCATGATAGCCACGTGATCAGTGCATGATCAGTTACGTGAGCAGTGTATGATCAGCCACGTGATCAGTGCATGGTCAGACACGTGAACAGTGTATGATCAGCCACGTGATCAGTGCATGATATCCAAGTGATCAGTGCATGATCATCACGTGATCAGTGTATGATCAGCCACGTGAACAGTGCATGCTCAGTCACGTGATCTGGGCCTGCTGAGCTGCGTGATTACTGTCTGCTCATCTGCTTGACAATTGCCAGCTGAGCTGCACGATTCCTGCCTGTCATCTGCTTGACAATTGCCAGCTGTGCTGGTAATTCCTGCCTGCTCAGCTGCTTGATTATTGCCAGCTGAGCAGCATGATTCCTCACACCTGAGTTCCATGATTATTGCCTGCTGACTGTTTGATTCGTGCCTACTCAGCTCTTTGTTTATTGCCTCCAGAGGCACATGATCAGTGTATGATAGCAAACATGATCAGCGCATGATCAGTCACATGATCAGCGCCATTAAGTCACGTGATCACTACATGATAGTCATGTGATCAGTCCATGCTCAGTCACGGTATCAGTGCATGATCAGCCACGTGATCAGTGCATGATCTGTCACAAGATTAGTGTATGATCATCCACGTGATCAGTGCACGGCAGTCATGTGATCAGTGCATGATATAGACGATCAGTGCATGATCAGTCTCGTGATCAGTGCATGATAGCCACGTGATCAGTGCATGATCAGTCACCTGATGGGTGTATGATCATTCACGTGACCTGTACATGGTAGCTACATGATCATTGCATGATCAGCCACGTGAGTAGTGCATGATAGCCACGTGATCAGTGCATGATCAGTCACGTGATCAGTGCATGATCAGTCATGTGACCAGTACATGGTAGCTGCGTGATCATGCATGATCAGCCACGTGATCAGTGCATGATAGCCACGTGATCAGTGCATGATCAGACATGATCAGCATGATCAGTCACGTGATCAGTGCATGATCAGCCACGTGATCAGTGCATGATCAGGCACGTGATCAGTGTATGATCAGCCAAGTGATCAGTGCATGATAGCCACGTGATCAGTGCATGATCAGTCACGTGATCAGTGCATGATCAGTCACGTGATCAGTGCATGATCAGCCACGTGATCAGTGCATGATCAGCCACGTGATCAGTGCATGATCAATCACGTGATCAGTGCATGATCAGTCACGTGATCAGTGCATGATAGCTACGTGATCAGTGCATGATCAGCCACGTGATCAGTGCATGATAGCCACGTGATCAGTGCATGATAGCCACGTGATCAGTGCATGATCAGTCACGTGATACGTGTGATCAGCCACGTGATCAGTGCATGATATCCACGTGATCAGTGCATGACAGCCACGTGATCAGTGCATGAGAGCCACGTGATCAGCATGATCAGTCACGTGATACATGTGTGATCAGCCACGTGATCAGTGCATGATGAGCCACGTGATCAGTGCATGATCAATTACGTGATCAGTGCATGATCAGTCACGTGACCAGTACATGGTTGCTACGTGATCGTTGCATGATCAGCCACGTGAGCAGTGCATGATAGCCACGTGATCAGTGCATGATCAGTCACGTGATCAGTGCATGATCAGTCCGTGATCAGTGCATGATCATTTACGTGATCAGTGCATGATCAGTCACGTGACCAGTATATGGTAGCTACGTGATCATTCCATGACAGCCACGTGAGCAGTGCATGATAGCCACGTGATGTGTGCATGAGTTACGTGAGCAGTGTATGATCAGCCACGTGATCAGTGCATGAGTGCCACGTGATCAGTGCATGATATGTCACGTGACAGTGTGTGATCAGCCACGTGAACAGTGCATGTTCAGCCACGTGATCAGTGCATGATAGCCACGTGATCAGTGCATGATCAGTTACGTGATCAGTGTATGATCAGCCACGTGATCAGTGCATGATCAGACACGTGATCAGTGCATGATCAGCCACGTGATCAGTGCATGATATCCAAGTGATCAGTGCATGATCATCACGTGATCAGTGCATGATCAGCCACGTGATCAGTGCATGATCAGTCACGTGATCAGTGCATGATCATCCACGTGATCAGTGCATGGGCAGTCATGTGACCAGTGCATGATATAGACGTGATCAGTGCATAATCAGTCTCGTGATCAGTGCATGATAGCCACGTGATCAGTGCATGATCAGTCACCTGATGGGTGCATGATCATTCACGTGACCTGTACATGGTAGCTACATGATCATTGCATGATCAGCCACGTGATAGTGCATGATAGCCACGTGATCAGTGCATGATCAGTCACGTGATCAGTGCATGATCAGTCACGTGATCAGTACATGATAGCCACGTGATCATGCATGATCAGCACGTGAGCAGTGCATGATAGCCACGTGATCAGTGCATGATCAGTCACGTGATCAGTGCATGATCAGTCACGTGATCAGTGCATGATCAGCCACGTGATCAGTGCATGATCAGGCACGTGATCAGTGCATGATCAGCCAGTGATCAGTGCATGATAGCCACGTGATCAGTGCATGATCAGTCACGTGATCAGTGCATGATCAGTTACGTGATCAGTGTATGATCAGCCACGTGATCAGTGCATGATCAGCCACGTGATCAGTGCATGATCAATTACGTGATCAGTGCATGATCAGTCACGTGACAGTGCATGGTAGCCACGTGATCAGTGCATGATCAGCCACGTGATCAGTGCATGATAGCCACGTGATCAGTGCATGATAGCCACGTGATCAGTGCATGATCAGTCATGTGATACGTGTGTGATCAGCCACGTGATCAGTGCATGATATCCACGTGATCAGTGCATGACAGCCACGTGATCAGTGCATGAGAGCCACGTGATCAGTGCATGATCAGTCACGTGATACAGTGTGATCAGCCACGTGATCAGTGCATGATGAGCCACGTGATCAGTGCAGGATCAATTACGTGATCAGTGCATGATCAGTCACGTGACCAGTACATGGTTGCTACGTGATCGTTGCATGATCAGCCACGTGAGCAGAGCATGATAGCCACGTGATCAGTGCATGATCAGTCACGTGATCAGTACATGATCAGTCACGTGAACAGTGCATGATCATTTACGTGATCTGTGCATGATCAGTCACGTGACCAGTATATGGTAGCTACGTGATCATTCCATGACGAGCCACGTGAGCAGTGCATGATAGCCACGTGATGTGTGCATGAGTTACGTGAGCAGAGTATGATCAGCCACGTGATCAGTGCATGAGTGCCACGTGATCAGTGCATGATATGTCACGTGACAGGTGTGTGATCAGCCACGTGAACAGTGCATGTTCAGCCACGTGATCAGTGCATGATAGCCACGTGATCAGTGCATGATCAGTTACGTGAGCAGTGTATGATCAGCCACGTGATCAGTGCATGGTCAGACACGTGAACAGTGTATGATCAGCCACGTGATCAGTGCATGATATCCAAGTGATCAGTGCATGATCATCACGTGATCAGTGTATGATCAGCCACGTGAACAGTGCATGCTCAGTCACGTGATCTGGGCCTGCTGAGCTGCGTGATTACTGTCTGCTCATCTGCTTGACAATTGCCAGCTGAGCTGCACGATTCCTGCCTGTCATCTGCTTGACAATTGCCAGCTGTGCTGCGTAATTCCTGCCTGCTCAGCTGCTTGATTATTGCCAGCTGAGCAGCATGATTCCTCACACCTGAGTTCCATGATTATTGCCTGCTGACTGTTTGATTCGTGCCTACTCAGCTCTTTGTTTATTGCCTCCAGAGGCACATGATCAGTGTATGATAGCAAACATGATCAGCGCATGATCAGTCACATGATCAGCGCCATTAAGTCACGTGATCACTACATGATAGTCATGTGATCAGTCCATGCTCAGTCACGGTATCAGTGCATGATCAGCCACGTGATCAGTGCATGATCTGTCACATGATTAGTGTATGATCATCCACGTGATCAGTGCATGGGCAGTCATGTGATCAGTGCATGATATAGACGTGATCAGTGCATGATCAGTCTCGTGATCAGTGCATGATAGCCACGTGATCAGTGCATGATCAGTCACCTGATGGGTGTATGATCATTCACGTGACCTGTACATGGTAGCTACATGATCATTGCATGATCAGCCACGTGAGTAGTGCATGATAGCCACGTGATCACTGCATGATCAGTCACGTGATCAGTGCATGATCAGTCATGTGACCAGTACATGGTAGCTGCGTGATCATGCATGATCAGCCACGTGAGCAGTGCATGATAGCCACGTGATCAGTGCATGATCAGACACGTGATCAGTGCATGATCAGTCACGTGATCAGTGCATGATCAGCCACGTGATCAGTGCATGATCAGGCACGTGATCAGTGTATGATCAGCCACGTGATCAGTGCATGATAGCCACGTGATCAGTGCATGATCAGTCACGTGATCAGTGCATGATCAGTCACGTGATCAGTGCATGATCAGCCACGTGATCAGTGCATGATCAGCCACGTGATCAGTGCATGATCAATACGTGATCAGTGCATGATCAGTCACGTGATCAGTACATGGTAGCTACGTGATCATTGCATGATCAGCCACGTGATCAGTGCATGATAGCCACGTGATCAGTGCATGATAGCCACGTGATCAGTGCATGATCAGTCATGTGATACGTGTGTGATCAGCCACGTGATCAGTGCATGATATCCACGTGATCAGTGCATGACAGCCACGTGATCAGTGCATGAGAGCCACGTGATCAGTGCATGATCAGTCACGTGATACATGTGTGATCAGCCACGTGATCAGTGCATGATGAGCCACGTGATCAGTGCATGATCAATTACGTGATCAGTGCATGATCAGTCACGTGACCAGTACATGGTTGCTACGTGATCGTGCATGATCAGCCACGTGAGCAGAGCATGATAGCCACGTGATCAGTGCATGATCAGTCACGTGATCAGTACATGATCAGTCACGTGAACAGTGCATGATCATTTACGTGATCAGTGCATGATCAGTCACGTGGTATATGGTAGCTACGTGATCATTCCATGACGAGCCACGTGAGCAGTGCATGATAGCCACGTGATGTGTGCATGAGTTACGTGAGCAGAGTATGATCAGCCACGTGATCAGTGCATGAGTGCCACGTGATCAGTGCATGATATGTCACGTGACAGGTGTGTGATCAGCCACGTGAACAGTGCATGTTCAGCCACGTGATCAGTGCATGATAGCCACGTGATCAGTGCATGATCAGTTACGTGAGCAGTGTATGATCAGCCACGTGATCAGTGCATGGTCAGACACGTGAACAGTGTATGATCAGCCACGTGATCAGTGCATGATATCCAAGTGATCAGTGCATGATCATCACGTGATCAGTGTATGATCAGCCACGTGAACAGTGCATGCTCAGTCACGTGATCTGGGCCTGCTGAGCTGCGTGATTACTGTCTGCTCATCTGCTTGACAATTGCCAGCTGAGCTGCACGATTCCTGCCTGTCATCTGCTTGACAATTGCCAGCTGTGCTGCGTAATTCCTGCCTGCTCAGCTGCTTGATTATTGCCAGCTGAGCAGCATGATTCCTCACACCTGAGTTCCATGATTATTGCCTGCTGACTGTTTGATTCGTGCCTACTCAGCTCTTTGTTTATTGCCTCCAGAGGCACATGATCAGTGTATGATAGCAAACATGATCAGCGCATGATCAGTCACATGATCAGCGCCATTAAGTCACGTGATCACTACATGATAGTCATGTGATCAGTCCATGCTCAGTCACGGTATCAGTGCATGATCAGCCACGTGATCAGTGCATGATCTGTCACATGATTAGTGTATGATCATCCACGTGATCAGTGCATGGGCAGTCATGTGATCAGTGCATGATATAGACGTGATCAGTGCATGATCAGTGATCAGTGCATGATCAGCCACGTGATAGTGCATGATAGCCACGTGATCAGTGCATGATCAGTCACGTGATCAGTGCATGATCAGTCATGTGACCAGTACATGGTAGCTGCGTGATCATGCATGATCAGCCACGTGAGCAGTGCATGATAGCCACGTGATCAGTGCATGATCAGTCACGTGATCAGTGCATGATCAGTCACGTGATCAGTGCATGATCAGCCACGTGATCAGTGCATGATCAGGCACGTGATCAGTGTATGTCAGCCACGTGATCAGTGCATGATAGCCACGTGATCAGTGCATGATCAGTCACGTGATCAGTGCATGATCAGTCACGTGATCAGTGCATGATCAGCCACGTGATCAGTGCATGATCAGCCACGTGATCAGTGCATGATCAATTACGTGATCAGTGCATGATCAGTCACGTGACCAGTACATGGTAGCTACGTGATCATTGCATGATCAGCCACGTGATCAGTGCATGATAGCCACGTGATCAGTGCATGATAGCCACGTGATCAGTGCATGATCAGTCATGTGATACGTGTGTGATCAGCCACGTGATCAGTGCATGATATCCACGTGATCAGTGCATGACAGCCACGTGATCAGTGCATGAGAGCCACGTGATCAGTGCATGATCAGTCACGTGATACATGTGTGATCAGCCACGTGATCAGTGCATGATGAGCCACGTGATCAGTGCATGATCAATTACGTGATCAGTGCATGATCAGTCACGTGACCAGTACATGGTTGCTACGTGATCGTTGCATGATCAGCCACGTGAGCAGAGCATGATAGCCACGTGATCAGTGCATGATCAGTCACGTGATCAGTACATGATCAGTCACGTGAACAGTGCATGATCATTTACGTGATCTGTGCATGATCAGTCACGTGACCAGTATATGGTAGCTACGTGATCATTCCATGACGAGCCACGTGAGCAGTGCATGATAGCCACGTGATGTGTGCATGAGTTACGTGAGCAGAGTATGATCAGCCACGTGATCAGTGCATGAGTGCCACGTGATCAGTGCATGATATGTCACGTGACAGGTGTGTGATCAGCCACGTGAACAGTGCATGTTCAGCCACGTGATCAGTGCATGATAGCCACGTGATCAGTGCATGATCAGTTACGTGAGCAGTGTATGATCAGCCACGTGATCAGTGCATGGTCAGACACGTGAACAGTGTATGATCAGCCACGTGATCAGTGCATGATATCCAAGTGATCAGTGCATGATCATCACGTGATCAGTGTATGATCAGCCACGTGAACAGTGCATGCTCAGTCACGTGATCTGGGCCTGCTGAGCTGCGTGATTACTGTCTGCTCATCTGCTTGACAATTGCCAGCTGAGCTGCACGATTCCTGCCTGTCATCTGCTTGACAATTGCCAGCTGTGCTGCGTAATTCCTGCCTGCTCAGCTGCTTGATTATTGCCAGCTGAGCAGCATGATTCCTCACACCTGAGTTCCATGATTATTGCCTGCTGACTGTTTGATTCGTGCCTACTCAGCTCTTTGTTTATTGCCTCCAGAGGCACATGATCAGTGTATGATAGCAAACATGATCAGCGCATGATCAGTCACATGATCAGCGCCATTAAGTCACGTGATCACTACATGATAGTCATGTGATCAGTCCATGCTCAGTCACGGTATCAGTGCATGATCAGCCACGTGATCAGTGCATGATCTGTCACATGATTAGTGTATGATCATCCACGTGATCAGTGCATGGGCAGTCATGTGATCAGTGCATGATATAGACGTGATCAGTGCATGATCAGTCACGTGATCAGTGCATGATAGCCACGTGATCAGTGCATGATCAGTCACCTGATGGGTGTATGATCATTCACGTGACCTGTACATGGTAGCTACATGATCATTGCATGATCAGCCACGTGAGTAGTGCATGATAGCCACGTGATCAGTGCATGATCAGTCACGTGATCAGTGCATGATCAGTCATGTGACCAGTGCATGGTAGCTGCGTGATCAGTGCATGATCAGCCACGTGAGCAGTGCATGATAGCCACGTGATCAGTGCATGATCAGTCACGTGATCAGTGCATGATCAGTCACGTGATCAGTGCATGATCAGCCACGTGATCAGTGCATGATCAGCCACGTGATCAGTGCATGATCAGCCACGTGATCAGTGCATGATCAGCCACGTGATCAGTGCATGATAGCCACGTGATCAGTGCATGATCAGTCACGTGATCAGTGCATGATCAGTCACGTGATCAGTGCATGATCAGCCACGTGATCAGTGCATGATCAGCCACGTGATCAGTGCATGATCAGCCACGTGATCAGTGCATGATCAGTCACGTGATCAGTGCATGATCAGCCACGTGATCAGTGCATGATCAGCCACGTGATCAGTGCATGATCAGTCACGTGATCAGTGCATGATCAGTCACGTGATCAGTGCATGATCAGCCACGTGATCAGTGCATGATCAGCCACGTGATCAGTGCATGATCAGTCACGTGATCAGTGCATGATCAGTCACGTGATCAGTGCATGATCAGCCACGTGATCAGTGCATGATCAGCCACGTGATCAGTGCATGATAGCCACGTGATCAGTGCATGATCAGTCACGTGATAGTGTGTGATCAGCCACGTGATCAGTGCATGATATCCACGTGATCAGTGCATGATCAGCCACGTGATCAGTGCATGATAGCCACGTGATCAGTGCATGATCAGTCACGTGATACATGTGTGATCAGCCACGTGATCAGTGCATGATGAGCCACGTGATCAGTGCATGATCAATTACGTGATCAGTGCATGATCAGTCACGTGACCAGTACATGGTTGCTACGTGATCGTTGCATGATCAGCCACGTGAGCAGTGCATGATAGCCACGTGATCAGTGCATGATCAGTCACGTGATCAGTACATGATCAGTCACGTGAACAGTGCATGATCATTTACGTGATCTGTGCATGATCAGTCACGTGACCAGTATATGGTTGCTAGTGATCATTCCATGACAGCCACGTGAGCAGTGCATGATAGCCACGTGATGTGTGCATGAGTTACGTGAGCAGAGTATGATCAGCCACGTGATCAGTGCATGAGTGCCACGTGATCAGTGCATGATATGTCACGTGACAGTGTGTGATCAGCCACGTGAACAGTGCATGTTCAGCCACGTGATCAGTGCATGATAGCCACGTGATCAGTGCATGATCAGTTACGTGAGCAGTGTATGATCAGCCACGTGATCAGTGCATGGTCAGACACGTGAACAGTGTATGATCAGCCACGTGATCAGTGCATGATATCCAAGTGATCAGTGCATGATCATCACGTGATCAGTGTATGATCAGCCACGTGAACAGTGCATGCTCAGTCACGTGATCTGGGCCTGCTGAGCTGCGTGATTACTGTCTGCTCATCTGCTTGACAATTGCCAGCTGAGCTGCACGATTCCTGCCTGTCATCTGCTTGACAATTGCCAGCTGTGCTGCGTAATTCCTGCCTGCTCAGCTGCTTGATTATTGCCAGCTGAGCAGCATGATTCCTCACACCTGAGTTCCATGATTATTGCCTGCTGACTGTTTGATTCGTGCCTACTCAGCTCTTTGTTTATTGCCTCCAGAGGCACATGATCAGTGTATGATAGCAAACATGATCAGCGCATGATCAGTCACATGATCAGCGCCATTAAGTCACGTGATCACTACATGATAGTCATGTGATCAGTCCATGCTCAGTCACGGTATCAGTGCATGATCAGCCACGTGATCAGTGCATGATCTGTCACATGATTAGTGTATGATCATCCACGTGATCAGTGCATGGGCAGTCATGTGATCAGTGCATGATATAGACGTGATCAGTGCATGATCAGTCACGTGATCAGTGCATGATAGCCACGTGATCAGTGCATGATCAGTCACCTGATGGGTGTATGATCATTCACGTGACCTGTACATGGTAGCTACATGATCATTGCATGATCAGCCACGTGAGTAGTGCATGATAGCCACGTGATCAGTGCATGATCAGTCACGTGATCAGTGCATGATCAGTCATGTGACCAGTACATGGTAGCTGCGTGATCATGCATGATCAGCCACGTGAGCAGTGCATGATAGCCACGTGATCAGTGCATGATCAGTCACGTGATCAGTGCATGATCAGTCACGTGATCAGTGCATGATCAGCCACGTGATCAGTGCATGATCAGGCACGTGATCAGTGCATGTCAGCCACGTGATCAGTGCATGATAGCCACGTGATCAGTGCATGATCAGTCACGTGATCAGTGCATGATCAGTTACGTGATCAGTGCATGATCAGCCACGTGATCAGTGCATGATCAGCCACGTGATCAGTGCATGATCAATTACGTGATCAGTGCATGATCAGTCACGTGACAGTACATGTAGCTACGTGATCATTGCATGATCAGCCACGTGATCAGTGCATGATAGCCACGTGATCAGTGCATGATAGCCACGTGATCAGTGCATGATCAGTCATGTGATACGTGTGTGATCAGCCACGTGATCAGTGCATGATATCCACGTGATCAGTGCATGACAGCCACGTGATCAGTGCATGAGAGCCACGTGATCAGTGCATGATCAGTCACGTGATACATGTGTGATCAGCCACGTGATCAGTGCATGATGAGCCACGTGATCAGTGCATGATCAATTACGTGATCAGTGCATGATCAGTCACGTGACCAGTACATGGTTGCTACGTGATCGTTGCATGATCAGCCACGTGAGCAGTGCATGATAGCCACGTGATCAGTGCATGATCAGTCACGTGATCAGTACATGATCAGTCACGTGAACAGTGCATGATCATTTACGTGATCAGTGCATGATCAGTCACGTGACCAGTATATGGTAGCTACGTGATCATTCCATGACAGCCACGTGAGCAGTGCATGATAGCCACGTGATGTGTGCATGAGTTACGTGAGCAGAGTATGATCAGCCACGTGATCAGTGCATGAGTGCCACGTGATCAGTGCATGATATGTCACGTGACAGGTGTGTGATCAGCCACGTGAACAGTGCATGTTCAGCCACGTGATCAGTGCATGATAGCCACGTGATCAGTGCATGATCAGTTACGTGAGCAGTGTATGATCAGCCACGTGATCAGTGCATGGTCAGACACGTGAACAGTGTATGATCAGCCACGTGATCAGTGCATGATATCCAAGTGATCAGTGCATGATCATCACGTGATCAGTGTATGATCAGCCACGTGAACAGTGCATGCTCAGTCACGTGATCTGGGCCTGCTGAGCTGCGTGATTACTGTCTGCTCATCTGCTTGACAATTGCCAGCTGAGCTGCACGATTCCTGCCTGTCATCTGCTTGACAATTGCCAGCTGTGCTGCGTAATTCCTGCCTGCTCAGCTGCTTGATTATTGCCAGCTGAGCAGCATGATTCCTCACACCTGAGTTCCATGATTATTGCCTGCTGACTGTTTGATTCGTGCCTACTCAGCTCTTTGTTTATTGCCTCCAGAGGCACATGATCAGTGTATGATAGCAAACATGATCAGCGCATGATCAGTCACATGATCAGCGCCATTAAGTCACGTGATCACTACATGATAGTCATGTGATCAGTCCATGCTCAGTCACGGTATCAGTGCATGATCAGCCACGTGATCAGTGCATGATCTGTCACATGATTAGTGTATGATCATCCACGTGATCAGTGCATGGCAGTCATGTGATCAGTGCATGATATAGACGTGATCAGTGCATGATCAGTCACGTGATCAGTGCATGATAGCCACGTGATCAGTGCATGATCAGTCACCTGATGGGTGTATGATCATTCACGTGACCTGTACATGGTAGCTACATGATCATTGCATGATCAGCCACGTGAGTAGTGCATGATAGCCACGTGATCAGTGCATGATCAGTCACGTGATCAGTGCATGATCAGTCATGTGACCAGTACATGGTAGCTGCGTGATCATGCATGATCAGCCACGTGAGCAGTGCATGATAGCCACGTGATCAGTGCATGATCAGTCACGTGATCAGTGCATGATCAGTCACGTGATCAGTGCATGATCAGCCACGTGATCAGTGCATGATCAGCCACGTGATCAGTGCATGATCAGCCACGTGATCAGTGCATGATCAGCCACGTGATCAGTGCATGATCAGCCACGTGATCAGTGCATGATCAGTCACGTGATCAGTGCATGATCAGTTACGTGATCAGTGCATGATCAGCCACGTGATCAGTGCATGATCAGCCACGTGATCAGTGCATGATCAATTACGTGATCAGTGCATGATCAGTCACGTGATCAGTGCACACGTGATCAGTGCATGATCAGCCACGTGATCAGTGCATGATAGCCACGTGATCAGTGCATGATAGCCACGTGATCAGTGCATGATCAGTCATGTGATACGTGTGTGATCAGCCACGTGATCAGTGCATGATATCCACGTGATCAGTGCATGACAGCCACGTGATCAGTGCATGATAGCCACGTGATCAGTGCATGATCAGTCACGTGATACATGTGTGATCAGCCACGTGATCAGTGCATGATGAGCCACGTGATCAGTGCATGATCAATTACGTGATCAGTGCATGATCAGTCACGTGACCAGTACATGGTTGCTACGTGATCGTTGCATGATCAGCCACGTGAGCAGAGCATGATAGCCACGTGATCAGTGCATGATCAGTCACGTGATCAGTACATGATCAGTCACGTGAACAGTGCATGATCATTTACGTGATCTTGCATGATCAGTCACGTGACCAGTATATGGTAGCTACGTGATCATTCCATGACGAGCCACGTGAGCAGTGCATGATAGCCACGTGATGTGTGCATGAGTTACGTGAGCAGAGTATGATCAGCCACGTGATCAGTGCATGAGTGCCACGTGATCAGTGCATGATATGTCACGTGACAGGTGTGTGATCAGCCACGTGAACAGTGCATGTTCAGCCACGTGATCAGTGCATGATAGCCACGTGATCAGTGCATGATCAGTTACGTGAGCAGTGTATGATCAGCCACGTGATCAGTGCATGGTCAGACACGTGAACAGTGTATGATCAGCCACGTGATCAGTGCATGATATCCAAGTGATCAGTGCATGATCATCACGTGATCAGTGTATGATCAGCCACGTGAACAGTGCATGCTCAGTCACGTGATCTGGGCCTGCTGAGCTGCGTGATTACTGTCTGCTCATCTGCTTGACAATTGCCAGCTGAGCTGCACGATTCCTGCCTGTCATCTGCTTGACAATTGCCAGCTGTGCTGCGTAATTCCTGCCTGCTCAGCTGCTTGATTATTGCCAGCTGAGCAGCATGATTCCTCACAGCTGAGTTCCATGATTATTGCCTGCTGACTGTTTGATTCGTGCCTACTCAGCTCTTTGTTTATTGCCTCCAGAGGCACATGATCAGTGTATGATAGCAAACATGATCAGCGCATGATCAGTCACATGATCAGCGCCATTAAGTCACGTGATCACTACATGATAGTCATGTGATCAGTCCATGCTCAGTCACGGTATCAGTGCATGATCAGCCACGTGATCAGTGCATGATCTGTCACATGATTAGTGTATGATCATCCACGTGATCAGTGCATGGGCAGTCATGTGATCAGTGCATGATATAGACGTGATCAGTGCATGATCAGTCTCGTGATCAGTGCATGATAGCCACGTGATCAGTGCATGATCAGTCACCTGATGGGTGTATGATCATTCACGTGACCTGTACATGGTAGCTACATGATCATTGCATGATCAGCCACGTGAGTAGTGCATGATAGCCACGTGATCAGTGCATGATCAGTCACGTGATCAGTGCATGATCAGTCATGTGACCAGTACATGGTAGCTGCGTGATCAGTGCATGATCAGCCACGTGAGCAGTGCATGATAGCCACGTGATCAGTGCATGATCAGTCACGTGATCAGTGCATGATCAGTCACGTGATCAGTGCATGATCAGCCACGTGATCAGTGCATGATCAGCCACGTGATCAGTGCATGATCAGCCACGTGATCAGTGCATGATAGCCACGTGATCAGTGCATGATCAGTCACGTGATCAGTGCATGATCAGTCACGTGATCAGTGCATGATCAGCCACGTGATCAGTGCATGATCAGCCACGTGATCAGTGCATGATCAGCCACGTGATCAGTGCATGATCAGTCACGTGATACGTGTGTGATCAGCCACGTGATCAGTGCATGATAGCCACGTGATCAGTGCATGATCAGCCACGTGATCAGTGCATGATCAGCCACGTGATCAGTGCATGATCAATTACGTGATCAGTGCATGATCAGTCACGTGACCAGTACATGGTTGCCACGTGATCGTGCATGATCAGCCACGTGAGCAGTGCATGATAGCCACGTGATCAGTGCATGATCAGTCACGTGATCAGTACATGATCAGTCACGTGAACAGTGCATGATCATTACGTGATCAGTGCATGATCAGTCACGTGACCAGTATATGGTAGCTACGTGATCATTCCATGACGAGCCACGTGAGCAGTGCATGATAGCCACGTGATGTGTGCATGAGTTACGTGAGCAGAGCATCAGCCACGTGATCAGTGCATGAGTGCCACGTGATCAGTGCATGATATGTCACGTGACAGGTGTGTGATCAGCCACGTGAACAGTGCATGTTCAGCCACGTGATCAGTGCATGATAGCCACGTGATCAGTGCATGATCAGTTACGTGAGCAGTGTATGATCAGCCACGTGATCAGTGCATGGTCAGACACGTGAACAGTGTATGATCAGCCACGTGATCAGTGCATGATATCCAAGTGATCAGTGCATGATCATCACGTGATCAGTGTATGATCAGCCACGTGAACAGTGCATGCTCAGTCACGTGATCTGGGCCTGCTGAGCTGCGTGATTACTGTCTGCTCATCTGCTTGACAATTGCCAGCTGAGCTGCACGATTCCTGCCTGTCATCTGCTTGACAATTGCCAGCTGTGCTGCGTAATTCCTGCCTGCTCAGCTGCTTGATTATTGCCAGCTGAGCAGCATGATTCCTCACACCTGAGTTCCATGATTATTGCCTGCTGACTGTTTGATTCGTGCCTACTCAGCTCTTTGTTTATTGCCTCCAGAGGCACATGATCAGTGTATGATAGCAAACATGATCAGCGCATGATCAGTCACATGATCAGCGCCATTAAGTCACGTGATCACTACATGATAGTCATGTGATCAGTCCATGCTCAGTCACGGTATCAGTGCATGATCAGCCACGTGATCAGTGCATGATCTGTCACATGATTAGTGTATGATCATCCACGTGATCAGTGCATGGGCAGTCATGTGATCAGTGCATGATATAGACGTGATCAGTGCATGATCAGTCGTGATCAGTGCATGATAGCCACGTGATCAGTGCATGATCAGTCACCTGATGGGTGTATGATTCACGTGACCTGTACATGGTAGCTACATGATCATTGCATGATCAGCCACGTGAGTAGTGCATGATAGCCACGTGATCACTGCATGATCAGTCACGTGATCAGTGCATGATCAGTCATGTGACCAGTACATGGTAGCTGCGTGATCATGGCATGATCAGCCACGTGAGCAGTGCATGATAGCCACGTGATCAGTGCATGATCAGCCACGTGATCAGTGCATGATCAGTCACGTGATCAGTGCATGATCAGCCACGTGATCAGTGCATGACCAGGCACGTGATCAGTGCATGTCAGCCACGTGATCAGTGCATGATAGCCACGTGATCAGTGCATGATCAGTCACGTGATCAGTGCATGATCAGTCACGTGATCAGTGCATGATCAGCCACGTGATCAGTGCATGATCAGCCACGTGATCAGTGCATGATCAATTACGTGATCAGTGCATGATCAGTCACGTGACCAGTACATGGTAGCTACGTGATCATTGCATGATCAGCCACGTGATCAGTGCATGATAGCCACGTGATCAGTGCATGATAGCCACGTGATCAGTGCATGATCAGTCACGTGATACGTGTGTGATCAGCCACGTGATCAGTGCATGATATCCACGTGATCAGTGCATGATCAGCCACGTGATCAGTGCATGAGAGCCACGTGATCAGTGCATGATCAGTCACGTGATACATGTGTGATCAGCCACGTGATCAGTGCATGATAGCCACGTGATCAGTGCATGATCAGTTACGTGATCAGTGCATGATCAGTCACGTGACCAGTGCATGGTTGCCACGTGATCGTGCATGATCAGCCACGTGAGCAGTGCATGATAGCCACGTGATCAGTGCATGATCAGTCACGTGATCAGTGCATGATCAGTCACCAGTGCATGCGTGATCAGTGCATGATCAGTCACGTGAGTATATGGTTGACGTGATGACAGCCACGTGATCAGTGCATGATAGCCATACAGTTACGGATCAGTGCATGATCAGCCACGTGATCAGTGCATGAGTGCCACGTGATCAGTGCATGATAGTCACGTGATCAGTGTGATCAGCCACGTGATGTGCATGTTCAGCCACGTGATCAGTGCATGATAGCCACGTGATCAGTGCATGATCAGTTACGTGATCAGTGCATGATCAGCCACGTGATCAGTGCATGATCAGTCACGTGATCAGTGCATGATCAGCCACGTGATCAGTGCATGATATCCAAGTGATCAGTGCATGATCATCACGTGATCAGTGCATGATCAGCCACGTGATCAGTGCATGATCAGTCACGTGATCAGTGCATGATCATCCACGTGATCAGTGCATGATCAGTCATGTGATCAGTGCATGATATGACGTGATCAGTGCATGATCAGTCGTGATCAGTGCATGATAGCCACGTGATCAGTGCATGATCAGTCACGTGATCAGTGCATGATCATCACGTGATCAGTACATGATAGCCACATGATCAGTGCATGATCAGCCACGTGATCAGTGCATGATAGCCACGTGATCAGTGCATGATCAGTCACGTGATCAGTGCATGATCAGTCACGTGATCAGTGCATGATAGCTGCGTGATCAGTGCATGATCAGCCACGTGATCAGTGCATGATAGCCACGTGATCAGTGCATGATCAGTCACGTGATCAGTGCATGATCAGTCACGTGATCAGTGCATGATCAGCCACGTGATCAGTGCATGATCAGTCACGATCAGTGCATGATCAGCCACGTGATCAGTGCATGATAGCCACGTGATCAGTGCATGATCAGTCACGTGATCAGTGCATGATCAGTCACGTGATCAGTGCATGATCAGCCACGTGATCAGTGCATGATCAGCCACGTGATCAGTGCATGATCAGTCACGTGATCAGTGCATGATCAGTCACGTGACCAGTACATGGTAGCCACATCATTGCCTGATCAGCCACGTGATCAGTGCATGATAGCCACGTGATCAGTGCATGATAGCCACGTGATCAGTGCATGATCAGTCATGTGATACGTGTGTGATCAGCCACGTGATCAGTGCATGATATCCACGTGATCAGTGCATGACAGCCACGTGATCAGTGCATGAGAGCCACGATCAGTGCATGATCAGTCACGTGATACATGTGTGATCAGCCACGTGATCAGTGCATGATGAGCCACGTGATCAGTGCATGATCAATTACGTGATCAGTGCATGATCAGTCACGTGACCAGTACATGGTTGCTACGTGATCGCATGATCAGCCACGTGAGCAGAGCATGATAGCCACGTGATCAGTGCATGATCAGTCACGTGATCAGTACATGATCAGTCACGTGAACAGTGCATGATCATTTACGTGATCTGCATGATCAGTCACGTGACCAGTATATGGTAGCCACGTGATCATTCCATGACGAGCCACGTGAGCAGTGCATGATAGCCACGTGATGTGTGCATGAGTTACGTGAGCAGAGTATGATCAGCCACGTGATCAGTGCATGAGTGCCACGTGATCAGTGCATGATATGTCACGTGACAGGTGTGTGATCAGCCACGTGAACAGTGCATGTTCAGCCACGTGATCAGTGCATGATAGCCACGTGATCAGTGCATGATCAGTTACGTGAGCAGTGTATGATCAGCCACGTGATCAGTGCATGGTCAGACACGTGAACAGTGTATGATCAGCCACGTGATCAGTGCATGATATCCAGTGATCAGTATGATCATCACGTGATCAGTGTATGATCAGCCACGTGAACAGTGCATGCTCAGTCACGTGATCTGGGCCTGCTGAGCTGCGTGATTACTGTCTGCTCATCTGCTTGACAATTGCCAGCTGAGCTGCACGATTCCTGCCTGTCATCTGCTTGACAATTGCCAGCTGTGCTGCGTAATTCCTGCCTGCTCAGCTGCTTGATTATTGCCAGCTGAGCAGCATGATTCCTCACACCTGAGTTCCATGATTATTGCCTGCTGACTGTTTGATTCGTGCCTACTCAGCTCTTTGTTTATTGCCTCCAGAGGCACATGATCAGTGTATGATAGCAAACATGATCAGCGTGCATGATCAGTCACATGATCAGCGCCATTAAGTCACGTGATCACTACATGATAGTCATGTGATCAGTCCATGCTCAGTCACGGTATCAGTGCATGATCAGCCACGTGATCAGTGCATGATCTGTCACATGATTAGTGTATGATCATCCACGTGATCAGTGCATGCAGTCATGTGATCAGTGCATGATATAGACGTGATCAGTGCATGATCAGTCACGTGATCAGTGCATGATAGCCACGTGATCAGTGCATGATCAGTCATGATCAGCATGCGGTAGTCATGATCATGCATGATCAGCCACGTGATCAGTGCATGATAGCCACGTGATCAGTGCATGATCAGTCACGTGATCAGTGCATGATCAGTCACGTGATCAGTGCATGATCAGCCACGTGATCAGTGCATGATCAGCCACGTGATCAGTGCATGATCAGCCACGTGATCAGTGCATGATCAGCCACGTGATCAGTGCATGATCAGTCACGTGATCAGTGCATGATCAGTCATGTGATCAGCATGATCAGCCACGTGATCAGTGCATGATAGCCACGTGATCAGTGCATGATAGCCACGTGATCAGTGCATGATCAGTCATGATACGTGTGTGATCAGCCACGTGATCAGTGCATGATATCCACGTGATCAGTGCATGACAGCCACGTGATCAGTGCATGATAGCCACGATCAGTGCATGATCAGTCACGTGATACATGTGTGATCAGCCACGTGATCAGTGCATGATGAGCCACGTGATCAGTGCAGGATCAATTACGTGATCAGTGCATGATCAGTCACGTGACCAGTACATGGTTGCTACGTGATCGTTGCATGATCAGCCACGTGAGCAGAGCATGATAGCCACGTGATCAGTGCATGATCAGTCACGTGATCAGTACATGATCAGTCACGTGAACAGTGCATGATCATTTACGTGATCTTGCATGATCAGTCACGTGACCAGTATATGGTGCTACGTGATCATTCCATGACGAGCCACGTGAGCAGTGCATGAGCCACGTGATGTGTGCATGAGTTACGTGAGCAGAGTATGATCAGCCACGTGATCAGTGCATGAGTGCCATGATCAGTGCATGATATGTCACGTGACAGGTGTGTGATCAGCCACGTGAACAGTGCATGTTCAGCCACGTGATCAGTGCATGATAGCCACGTGATCAGTGCATGATCAGTTACGTGATAGTGTGATCAGCCACGTGATCAGTGCATGGTCAGACACGTGAACAGTGTATGATCAGCCACGTGATCAGTGCATGATATCCAAGTGATCAGTGCATGATCATCACGTGATCAGTGTATGATCAGCCACGTGAACAGTGCATGCTCAGTCACGTGATCTGGGCCTGCTGAGCTGCGTGATTACTGTCTGCTCATCTGCTTGACAATTGCCAGCTGAGCTGCACGATTCCTGCCTGTCATCTGCTTGACAATTGCCAGCTGTGCTGCGTAATTCCTGCCTGCTCAGCTGCTTGATTATTGCCAGCTGAGCAGCATGATTCCTCACAGCTGAGTTCCATGATTATTGCCTGCTGACTGTTTGATTCGTGCCTACTCAGCTCTTTGTTTATTGCCTCCAGAGGCACATGATCAGTGTATGATAGCAAACATGATCAGCGCATGATCAGTCACATGATCAGCGCCATTAAGTCACGTGATCACTACATGATAGTCATGTGATCAGTCCATGCTCAGTCACGGTATCAGTGCATGATCAGCCACGTGATCAGTGCATGATCTGTCACATGATTAGTGTATGATCATCCACGTGATCAGTGCACGGGCAGTCATGTGATCAGTGCATGATATAGACGTGATCAGTGCATGATCAGTCTCGTGATCAGTGCATGATAGCCACGTGATCAGTGCATGATCAGTCACCTGATGGGTGTATGATCATTCATGACCTGCATGGTAGCTACATGATCATTGCATGATCAGCCACGTGAGTAGTGCATGATAGCCACGTGATCACTGCATGATCAGTCACGTGATCAGTGCATGATCAGTCATGTGACCAGTACATGGTAGCTGCGTGATCATGGCATGATCAGCCACGTGAGCAGTGCATGATAGCCACGTGATCAGTGCATGATCAGACACGTGATCAGTGCATGATCAGTCACGTGATCAGTGCATGATCAGCCACGTGATCAGTGCATGACCAGGCACGTGATCAGTGTATGCCAGCCGTGATCAGTGCATGATAGCCACGTGATCAGTGCATGATCAGTCACGTGATCAGTGCATGATCAGTTTGATCAGTGTATGATCAGCCACGTGATCAGTGCATGATCAGCCACATGATCAGTGCATGATCAATTACGTGATCAGTGCATGATCAGTCACGTGACAGTACATGGTAGCTACGTGATCATTGCATGATCAGCACGTGATCAGTGCATGATAGCCACGTGATCAGTGCATGATAGCCACGTGATCAGTGCATGATCAGTCATGTGATACGTGTGATCAGCCACGTGATCAGTGCATGATATCCACGTGATCAGTGCATGACAGCCACGTGATCAGTGCATGATAGCCACGTGATCAGTGCATGATCAGTCACGTGATACATGTGTGATCAGCCACGTGATCAGTGCATGATAGCCACGTGATCAGTGCATGATCAATTACGTGATCAGTGCATGATCAGTCACGTGACCAGTACATGGTTGCTACGTGATCGTTGCATGATCAGCCACGTGAGCAGTGCATGATAGCCACGTGATCAGTGCATGATCAGTCACGTGATCAGTATGATCAGTCACGTGAACAGTGCATGATCATTACGTGATCTTGCATGATCAGTCACGTTACCAGTATATGTTCTAGTGATCATTCCATGACGAGCCACGTGAGCAGTGCATGATAGCCACGTGATGTGTGCATGAGTTACGTGAGCAGTGTATGATCAGCCACGTGATCAGTGCATGAGTGCCACGTGATCAGTGCATGATAGCCACGTGATCAGTGCATGATCAGTTACGTGAGCAGTGCATGATCAGCCACGTGATCAGTGCATGGTCAGACACGTGAACAGTGCATGATCAGCCACGTGATCAGTGCATGATATCCAGTGATCAGTGCATGATCATCACGTGATCAGTGCATGATCAGCCACGTGAACAGTGCATGCTCAGTCACGTGATCAGGGCCTGCTGAGCCACGTGATTACTGTCTGCTCATCTGCTTGACAATTGCCAGCTGAGCTGCACGATTCCTGCCTGTCATCTGCTTGACAATTGCCAGCTGCTGCGTAATTCCTGCCTGATCAGCTGCTTGATTATTGCCAGCTGAGCAGCATGATTCTCACACCTGAGTTCCATGATTATTGCCTGCTGACTGTTTGATTCGTGCCTACTCAGCTCTTTGTTTATTGCCTGAGGCACATGATCAGTGTATGATAGCAAACGTGATCAGCATGATCAGCCACATGATCAGCGCCATTAAGTCACGTGATCAGTGCATGATAGTCATGTGATCAGTCCATGCTCAGTCACGGTATCAGTGCATGATCAGCCACGTGATCAGTGCATGATCTGTCACAAGATCAGTGTATGATCATCCACGTGATCAGTGCATGGGCAGCCACGTGATCAGTGCATGATATAGACGTGATCAGTGCATGATCAGTCACGTGATCAGTGCATGATAGCCACGTGATCAGTGCATGATCAGTCACGTGATGGGTGCATGATCATTCACGTGATCAGTACATGGTAGCCACGTGATCAGTGCATGATCAGCCACGTGAGTAGTGCATGATAGCCACGTGATCAGTGCATGATCAGTCACGTGATCAGTGCATGATCAGTCATGTGACCAGTACATGGTAGATGGCATGATCAGCCACGTGATCAGTGCATGATAGCCACGTGATCAGTGCATGATCAGACACGTGATCAGTGCATGATCAGTCACGTGATCAGTGCATGATCAGCCACGTGATCAGTGCATGATCAGGCACGTGATCAGTGTATGTCAGCCACGTGATCAGTGCATGATAGCCACGTGATCAGTGCATGATCAGTCACGTGATCAGTGCATGATCAGTTACGTGATCAGTGCATGATCAGCCACGTGATCAGTGCATGATCAGCCACGTGATCAGTGCATGATCAATACGTGATCAGTGCATGATCAGTCACGTGATCAGTACATGGTAGCCACGTGATCATTGCATGATCAGCCACGTGATCAGTGCATGATCAGCCACGTGATCAGTGCATGATAGCCACGTGATCAGTGCATGATCAGTCATGTGATCAGTGCGTGTGATCAGCCACGTGATCAGTGCATGATAGCCACGTGATCAGTGCATGATCAGCCACGTGATCAGTGCATGAGCAGCCACGGGATCAGTGCATGATCAGTCACGTGATCATGCATGATCAGCCACGTGATCAGTGCATGATCAGCCACGTGATCAGTGCATGATCAATTACGCGATCAGTGCATGATCAGTCACGTGACCAGTACATGGTTGCTACGTGATCGTGCATGATCAGCCACGTGAGCAGTGCATGATAGCCACGTGATCAGTGCATGATCAGTCACGTGATCAGTGCATGATCAGTCACGTGATCAGTGCATGATCATTTCGTGATCTTTGCATGATCAGTCACGTGACCAGTATATGGTTGCTACGTGATCATTCCATGACAGCCACGTGAGCAGTGCATGATAGCCACGTGATCAGTGCATGAGTTACGTGAGCAGTGTATGATCA
Organism: Bos javanicus; assembly: GCF_032452875.1. Lineage (NCBI taxonomy): Eukaryota > Metazoa > Chordata > Mammalia > Artiodactyla > Bovidae > Bos > Bos javanicus. The sequence goes on along the minus strand of NW_026894369.1, from coordinate 95,898 downwards.
GCCACGTGATCAGTGCATGAGATCCACGTGATCAGTGCATGATCAGTCACGTGATCAGTGTATGATCAGCCACGTGAACAGTGCATGCTCAGTCACGTGATCAGGGCCTGCTGAGCTGCGTGATTACTGTCTGCTCATCTGCTTGACAATTGCCAGCTGAGCTGCACGATTCCTGCCTGTCATCTGCTTGACAATTGCCAGCTGTGCTGCGTAATTCCTGCCTGCTCAGCTGCTTGATTATTGCCAGCTGAGCAGCATGATTCCTCACACCTGAGTTCCATGATTATTGCCTGCTGACTGTTTGATTCGTGCCTACTCAGCTCTTTGTTTATTGCCTCCAGAGGCACATGATCAGTGTATGATAGCAAACATGATCAGCGCATGATCAGTCACATGATCAGCGCCATTAAGTCACGTGATCACTACATGATAGTCATGTGATCAGTCCATGCTCAGTCACGGTATCAGTGCATGATCAGCCACGTGATCAGTGCATGATCTGTCACAGATTAGTGTATGATCATCCACGTGATCAGTGCATGCAGTCATGTGATCAGTGCATGATATAGACGTGATCAGTGCATGATCAGTCACGTGATCAGTGCATGATAGCCACGTGATCAGTGCATGATCAGTCACCTGACGGGTGTATGATCATTCACGTGACCTGTACATGGTAGCTACATGATCATTGCATGATCAGCCACGTGAGTAGTTCATAGCCACGTGATCAGTGCATGATCAGTCACGTGATCAGTGCATGATCAGTCATGTGACCAGTACATGGTAGCTGCGTGATCATGCATGATCAGCCACGTGAGCAGTGCATGATAGCCACGCGATCAGTGCATGATCAGACACGTGATCAGCGCATGATCAGTCACGCGATCAGTGCATGATCAGCCACGTGATCAGTGCATGATCAGGCACGTGATCAGTGTGTGATCAGCCACGTGATCAGTGCATGATAGCCACGTGATCAGTGCATGATCAGTCACGTGATCAGTGCATGATCAGTTACGTGATCAGTGCATGATCAGCCACGTGATCAGTGCATGATCAGCCACATGATCAGTGCATGATCAATTACGTGATCAGTGCATGATCAGTCACGCGACCAGTGCATGGTAGCTACGTGATCAGTGCATGATCAGCCACGTGATCAGTGCATGATAGCCACGTGATCAGTGCATGATAGCCACGTGATCAGTGCATGATCAGTCATGTGATCAGTGTGTGATCAGCCACGTGATCAGTGCATGATATCCACGTGATCAGTGCATGACAGCCACGTGATCAGTGCATGAGAGCCACGTGATCAGTGCATGATCAGTCACGCGATACATGTGTGATCAGCCACGTGATCAGTGCATGATGAGCCACGTGATCAGTGCAGGATCAATACGTGATCAGTGCATGATCAGTCACGTGACCAGTACATGGTTGCTACGTGATCGTTGCATGATCAGCCACGTGAGCAGAGCATGATAGCCACGTGATCAGTGCATGATCAGTCACGTGATCAGTACATGATCAGTCACGTGAACAGTGCATGATCATTTACGTGATCTTTGCATGATCAGTCACGTGACCAGTATATGGTTGCTACGTGATCATTCCATGACGAGCCACGTGAGCAGTGCATGATAGCCACGTGATGTGTGCATGAGTTACGTGAGCAGAGTATGATCAGCCACGTGATCAGTGCATGAGTGCCACGTGATCAGTGCATGATATGTCACGTGACAGGTGTGTGATCAGCCACGTGAACAGTGCATGTTCAGCCACGTGATCAGTGCATGATAGCCACGCGATCAGTGCATGATCAGTTACGTGAGCAGTGTATGATCAGCCACGTGATCAGTGCATGGTCAGACACGTGAACAGTGCATGATCAGCCACGTGATCAGTGCATGATATCCAAGTGATCAGTGCATGATCATCACGTGATCAGTGTGTGATCAGCCACGTGAACAGTGCATGCTCAGTCACGTGATCTGGGCCTGCTGAGCTGCGTGATTACTGTCTGCTCATCTGCTTGACAATTGCCAGCTGAGCTGCACGATTCCTGCCTGTCATCTGCTTGACAATTGCCAGCTGTGCTGCGTAATTCCTGCCTGCTCAGCTGCTTGATTATTGCCAGCTGAGCAGCATGATTCCTCACACCTGAGTTCCATGATTATTGCCTGCTGACTGTTTGATTCGTGCCTACTCAGCTCTTTGTTTATTGCCTCCAGAGGCACATGATCAGTGTATGATAGCAAACATGATCAGCGCATGATCAGTCACATGATCAGCGCCATTAAGTCACGTGATCACTACATGATAGTCATGTGATCAGTCCATGCTCAGTCACGGTATCAGTGCATGATCAGCCACGTGATCAGTGCATGATCTGTCACATGATTAGTGTATGATCATCCACGTGATCAGTGCATGGGCAGTCATGTGATCAGTGCATGATATAGACGTGATCAGTGCATGATCAGTCTCGTGATCAGTGCATGATAGCCACGTGATCAGTGCATGATCAGTCACCTGATGGGTGTATGATCATTCACGTGACCTGTACATGGTAGCTACATGATCATTGCATGATCAGCCACGTGAGTAGTGCATGATAGCCACGTGATCACTGCATGATCAGTCACGTGATCAGTGCATGATCAGTCATGTGACCAGTACATGGTAGCTGCGTGATCATGCATGATCAGCCACGTGAGCAGTGCATGATAGCCACGTGATCAGTGCATGATCAGTCACGTGATCAGTGCATGATCAGTCACGTGATCAGTGCATGATCAGCCACGTGATCAGTGCATGATCAGGCACGTGATCAGTGCATGATCAGCCACGTGATCAGTGCATGATCAGCCACGCGATCAGTGCATGATAGCCACGTGATCAGTGCATGATCAGTCACGTGATCAGTGCATGATCAGTTACGTGATCAGTGCATGATCAGCCACGTGATCAGTGCATGATCAGCCACGTGATCAGTGCATGATCAATCACGTGATCAGTGCATGATCAGTCACGTGACCAGTGCATGGTAGCTACGTGATCAGTGCATGATCAGCCACGTGATCAGTGCATGATAGCCACGTGATCAGTGCATGATAGCCACGTGATCAGTGCATGATCAGTCATGTGATAGTGTGTGAGCCACGTGATCAGTGCATGATATCCACGTGATCAGTGCATGATCAGCCACGTGATCAGTGCATGAGAGCCACGTGATCAGTGCATGATCAGTCACGTGATACATGTGTGATCAGCCACGTGATCAGTGCATGATCAGCCACGTGATCAGTGCATGATCAATTACGTGATCAGTGCATGATCAGTCACGTGACAGTACATGGTTGCTACGTGATCGTTGCATGATCAGCCACGTGAGCAGTGCATGATAGCCACGTGATCAGTGCATGATCAGTCACGTGATCAGTGCATGATCAGTCACGTGATCAGTGCATGATCAGTTACGTGATCAGTGCATGATCAGTCACGTGACCAGTATATGTAGCTACGTGATCAGTGCATGTCAGCCACGTGATCAGTGCATGATAGCCACGTGATGTGTGCATGAGTCACGTGATCAGTGTATGATCAGCCACGTGATCAGTGCATGAGTTCCACGTGATCAGTGCATGATCAGTCACGTGATCAGTGTATGATCAGCCACGTGAACAGTGCATGCTCAGTCACGTGATCAGGGCATGATGAGCTGCGTGATTACTGTCTGCTCATCTGCTTGACAATTGCCAGCTGAGCTGCACGATTCCTGCCTGTCATCTGCTTGACAATTGCCAGCTGTGCTGCGTAATTCCTGCCTGCTCAGCTGCTTGATTATTGCCAGCTGAGCAGCATGATTCCTCACACCTGAGTTCCATGATTATTGCCTGCTGACTGTTTGATTCGTGCCTACTCAGCTCTTTGTTTATTGCCTCCAGAGGCACATGATCAGTGTATGATAGCAAACATGATCAGCGCATGATCAGTCACATGATCAGCGCCATTAAGTCACGTGACTACATGATAGTCATGTGATCAGTCCATGCTCAGTCACGGTATCAGTGCATGATCAGCCACGTGATCAGTGCATGATCTGTCACATGATTAGTGTATGATCATCCACGTGATCAGTGCATGGGCAGTCATGTGATCAGTGCATGATATAGACGTGATCAGTGCATGATCAGTCTCGTGATCAGTGCATGATAGCCACGTGATCAGTGCATGATCAGTCACCTGATGGTGTATGATCATTCACGTGACCTGTACATGGTAGCTACATGATCATTGCATGATCAGCCACGTGATAGTGCATGATAGCCACGTGATCACTGCATGATCAGTCACGTGATCAGTGCATGATCAGTCATGTGACCAGTACATGGTAGCTGCGTGATCAGGCATGATCAGCCACGTGATCAGTGCATGATAGCCACGTGATCAGTGCATGATCAGTCACGTGATCAGTGCATGATCAGTCACGTGATCAGTGCATGATCAGCCACGTGATCAGTGCATGATCAGGCACGTGATCAGTGTATGATCAGCCACGTGATCAGTGCATGATAGCCACGTGATCAGTGCATGATCAGTCACGTGATCAGTGCATGATCAGTTGCGTGATCAGTGCATGATCAGCCACGTGATCAGTGCATGATCAGCCACGTGATCAGTGCATGATCAATTACGTGATCAGTGCATGATCAGTCACGTGACCAGTACATATTGTGCTACGTGATCAGTGCATGATCAGCCACGTGATCAGTGCATGATAGCCACGTGATCAGTGCATGATAGCCACGTGATCAGTGCATGATCAGCCACGTGATAGTGCATGATCAGCCACGTGATCAGTGCATGATAGCCACGTGATCAGTGCATGATCAGTCACGTGATCAGTGCATGATCAGTTACGTGATCAGTATGATCAGCCACGTGATCAGTGCATGATAGCCACGTGATCAGTGCATGATAGCCACGTGATCAGTGCATGATCAGTCACGTGATACGTGTGTGATCAGCCACGCGATCAGTGCATGATATCCACGTGATCAGTGCATGACAGCCACGTGATCAGTGCATGAGAGCCACGTGATCAGTGCATGATCAGTCACGTGATACATGTGTGATCAGCCACGTGATCAGTGCATGATGAGCCACGTGATCAGTGCAGGATCAATTACGTGATCAGTGCATGATCAGTCACGCGACCAGTACATGGTTGCTACGTGATCGTTGCATGATCAGCCACGTGAGCAGTGCATGATAGCCACGTGATCAGTGCATGATCAGTCACGTGATCAGTACATGATCAGTCACGTGATCAGTGCATGATCATTTACGTGATCAGTGCATGATCAGTCACGTGACCAGTATATGGTTGCTACGCGATCATTCCATGACGAGCCACGTGAGCAGTGCATGATAGCCACGTGATGTGTGCATGAGTTACGTGAGCAGAGTATGATCAGCCACGTGATCAGTGCATGAGTGCCACGTGATCAGTGCATGATATGTCACGTGACAGTGTGATCAGCCACGTGAACAGTGCATGTTCAGCCACGTGATCAGTGCATGATAGCCACGTGATCAGTGCATGATCAGTCGTGAGCAGTATGATCAGCCACGTGATCAGTGCATGGTCAGACACGTGAACAGTGTATGATCAGCCACGTGATCAGTGCATGATATCCAAGTGATCAGTGCATGATCATCACGTGATCAGTGTATGATCAGCCACGTGAACAGTGCATGCTCAGTCACGTGATCTGGGCCTGCTGAGCTGCGTGATTACTGTCTGCTCATCTGCTTGACAATTGCCAGCTGAGCTGCACGATTCCTGCCTGTCATCTGCTTGACAATTGCCAGCTGTGCTGCGTAATTCCTGCCTGCTCAGCTGCTTGATTATTGCCAGCTGAGCAGCATGATTCCTCACACCTGAGTTCCATGATTATTGCCTGCTGACTGTTTGATTCGTGCCTACTCAGCTCTTTGTTTATTGCCTCCAGAGGCACATGATCAGTGTATGATAGCAAACATGATCAGCGCATGATCAGTCACATGATCAGCGCCATTAAGTCACGTGATCACTACATGATAGTCATGTGATCAGTCCATGCTCAGTCACGGTATCAGTGCATGATCAGCCACGTGATCAGTGCATGATCTGTCACAAGATTAGTGTATGATCATCCACGTGATCAGTGCATGGGCAGTCATGTGATCAGTGCATGATATAGACGTGATCAGTGCATGATCAGTCTCGTGATCAGTGCATGATAGCCACGCGATCAGTGCATGATCAGTCACCTGATGGGTGTATGATCATTCACGTGACCTGTACATGGTAGCTACATGATCATTGCATGATCAGCCACGTGAGTAGTGCATGATAGCCACGTGATCAGTGCATGATCAGTCACGTGATCAGTGCATGATCAGTCATGTGACCAGTACATGGTAGCTGCGTGATCAGTGCATGATCAGCCACGTGAGCAGTGCATGATAGCCACGTGATCAGTGCATGATCAGACACGTGATCAGTGCATGATCAGTCACGTGATCAGTGCATGATCAGTCACGTGATCAGTGCATGATCAGCCACGTGATCAGTGCATGATAGCCACGTGATGCATGCATGATCAGTCACGTGATCAGTGCATGATCAGCCACGTGATCAGTGCATGATCAGCCACGTGATCAGTGCATGATCAGCCACGTGATCAGTGCATGTCAGCCACGTGATCAGTGCATGATAGCCACGTGATCAGTGCATGATCAGTCACGTGATCAGTGCATGATCAGTCACGTGATCATGTATGATCAGCCACGTGATGAAGTGCATGATCAGCCACGTGATCAGTGCATGATCAATTACGTGATCAGTGCATGATCAGTCACGTGATCAGTACATGGTAGCTACGTGATCAGTGCATGATCAGCCACGTGATCAGTGCATGATAGCCACGTGATCAGTGCATGATAGCCACGCGATCAGTGCATGATCAGTCACGTGATATGTGTGATCAGCCACGTGATCAGTGCATGATAGCCACGTGATCAGTGCATGATAGCCACGTGATCAGTGCATGATAGCCACGTGATCAGTGCATGATCAGTCACGTGATCAGTGTATGATCAGCCACGTGATCAGTGCATGATCAGCCACGTGATCAGTGCATGATCAATTACGTGATCAGTGCATGATCAGTCACGTGACCAGTACATGGTTGCTACGTGATCACAGTGCATGATCAGCCACGTGATCAGTGCATGATAGCCACGTGATCAGTGCATGATCAGCCACGTGATCAGTGCATGATCAGTCACGTGATCAGTGCATGATCAGCCACGTGATCAGTGCATGATCAGCCACGTGATCAGTGCATGATCAATCACGTGATCAGTGCATGATCAGCCACGTGATCAGTGCATGATCAGCCACGTGATCAGTGCATGATCAGTCACGTGATCAGTGCATGATCATCCACGTGATCAGTGCATGATCAGCCACGTGATCAGTGCATGATATAGACGTGATCAGTGCATGATCAGTCACGTGATCAGTGCATGATAGCCACGTGATCAGTGCATGATCAGCCACGTGATGTGCATGATGCAGTCATGTGATCAGTGCATGATATAGACGTGATCAGTGCATGATCAGTCACGTGATCAGTGCATGATAGCCACGTGATCAGTGCATGATCAGTCACCTGATCAGTGTATGATCATTCACGTGACCAGTACATGGTAGCTACGTGATCAGTGCATGATCAGCCACGTGAGTAGTGCATGATAGCCACGTGATCAGTGCATGATCAGTCACGTGATCAGTGCATGATCAGTCACGTGACCAGTACATGGTAGCTGCGTGATCATGGCATGATCAGCCACGTGATCAGTGCATGATAGCCACGTGATCAGTGCATGATCAGTCACGTGATCAGTGCATGATCAGTTACGTGATCAGTGCATGATCAGCCACGTGATCAGTGCATGATCAGCCACGTGATCAGTGCATGATCAGTCACGTGATCAGTGCATGATCAGTCACGTGATCAGTGCATGATCAGCCACGTGATCAGTGCATGATCAGCCACGTGATCAGTGCATGATCAGCCACGTGATCAGTGCATGATCAGCCACGTGATCAGTGCATGATCAGCACGTGATCAGTGCATGATCAGCCACGTGATCAGTGCATGATATCCACGTGATCAGTGCATGACAGCCACGTGATCAGTGCATGAGAGCCACGGGATCAGTGCATGATCAGTCACGTGATACATGTGTGATCAGCCACGTGATCAGTGCATGATGAGCCACGTGATCAGTGCAGGATCAATTACGTGATCAGTGCATGATCAGTCACGTGACCAGTACATGGTTGCTACGTGATCGTTGCATGATCAGCCACGTGAGCAGAGCATGATAGCCACGCGGTCAGTGCATGATCAGTCACGTGATCAGTACATGATCAGTCACGTGAACAGTGCATGATCATTTACGTGATCTTTGCATGATCAGTCACGTTACCAGTATATGGTTGCTACGTGATCATTCCATGACGAGCCACGTGAGCAGTGCATGATAGCCACGTGATGTGTGCATGAGTTACGTGAGCAGAGTATGATCAGCCACGTGATCAGTGCATGAGTGCCACGTGATCAGTGCATGATATGTCACGTGACAGGTGTGTGATCAGCCACGTGAACAGTGCATGTTCAGCCACGTGATCAGTGCATGATAGCCACGTGATCAGTGCATGATCAGTCACGTGAGCAGTGTATGATCAGCCACGTGATCAGTGCATGATATCCGCGTGATCAGTGCATGATCATCACGTGATCAGTGCATGATCAGCCACGTGAACAGTGCATGCTCAGTCACGTGATCTGGGCCTGCTGAGCGTGATTACTGTCTGCTCATCTGCTTGACAATTGCCAGCTGAGCTGCACGATTCCTGCCTGTCATCTGCTTGACAATTGCCAGCTGTGCTGCGTAATTCCTGCCTGCTCAGCTGCTTGATTATTGCCAGCTGAGCAGCATGATTCCTCACACCTGAGTTCCATGATTATTGCCTGCTGACTGTTTGATTCGTGCCTACTCAGCTCTTTGTTTATTGCCTCCAGAGGCACATGATCAGTGTATGATAGCAAACATGATCAGCGCATGATCAGTCACATGATCAGCGCCATTAAGTCACGTGATCACTACATGATAGTCATGTGATCAGTCCATGCTCAGTCACGGTATCAGTGCATGATCAGCCACGTGATCAGTGCATGATCTGTCACAAGATTAGTGTATGATCATCCACGTGATCAGTGCACGGGCAGTCATGTGATCAGTGCATGATATAGACGTGAACAGTGCATGATCAGTCTCGTGATCAGTGCATGATAGCCACGCGATCAGTGCATGATCAGTCACCTGATGGGTGTATGATCATTCACGTGACCTGTACATGGTAGCTACATGATCATTGCATGATCAGCCACGTGAGTAGTTCATGATAGCCACGTGATCACTGCATGATCAGTCACGTGATCAGTGCATGATCAGTCATGTGACCAGTACATGGTAGCTGCGTGATCATCATGGCATGATCAGCCACGTGAGCAGTGCATGATAGCCACGCGATCAGTGCATGATCAGACACGTGATCAGTGCATGATCAGCCACGTGATCAGTGCATGATCAGCCACGTGATCAGTGCATGATCAGTCACGTGATCAGTGCATGATCAGTCACGTGATCAGTGCATGATCAGTTATGTGATCAGTGTATGATCAGCCACGCGATCAGTGCATGATCAGTCACGTGATCAGTGCATGATCAATTACGTGATCAGTGCATGATCAGTCACGTGACCAGTACATGGTAGCTACGCGATCATTGCCTGATCAGCCACGCGATCAGTGCATGATAGCCACGTGATCAGTGCATGATAGCCACGTGATCAGTGCATGATCAGTCATGTGATACGTGTGATCAGCCATGATCAGTGCATGATATCCACGATCAGTGCATGACAGCCACGCGATCAGTGCATGAGAGCCACGGATCAGTGCATGATCAGTCACGTGATACATGTGTGATCAGCCACGTGATCAGTGCATGATGAGCCACGTGATCAGTGCAGGATCAATTACGCGATCAGTGCATGATCAGTCACGTGACCAGTACATGGTTGCTACGTGATCGCTGCATGATCAGCCACGTGAGCAGAGCATGATAGCCACGCGGTCAGTGCATGATCAGTCACGTGATCAGTACATGATCAGTCACGCGAACAGTGCATGATCATTTACGTGATCTTTGCATGATCAGTCACGTTACCAGTATATGGTTGCTACGCGATCATTCCATGACGAGCCACGTGAGCAGTGCATGATAGCCACGTGATGTGTGCATGAGTTACGTGAGCAGAGTATGATCAGCCACGTGATCAGTGCATGAGTGCCACGTGATCAGTGCATGATATGTCACGTGACAGGTGTGTGATCAGCCACGTGAACAGTGCATGTTCAGCCACGTGATCAGTGCATGATAGCCACGTGATCAGTGCATGATCAGTTACGTGAGCAGTGTATGATCAGCCACGTGATCAGTGCATGGTCAGACACGTGAACAGTGTATGATCAGCCACGTGATCAGTGCATGATATCCAAGTGATCAGTGCATGATCATCACGCGATCAGTGTATGATCAGCCACGTGAACAGTGCATGCTCAGTCACGTGATCTGGGCCTGCTGAGCTGCGTGATTACTGTCTGCTCATCTGCTTGACAATTGCCAGCTGAGCTGCACGATTCCTGCCTGTCATCTGCTTGACAATTGCCAGCTGTGCCGCGTAATTCCTGCCTGCTCAGCTGCTTGATTATTGCCAGCTGAGCAGCATGATTCCTCACACCTGAGTTCCATGATTATTGCCTGCTGACTGTTTGATTCGTGCCTACTCAGCTCTTTGTTTATTGCCTCCAGAGGCACATGATCAGTGTATGATAGCAAACATGATCAGCGCATGATCAGTCACATGATCAGCGCCATTAAGTCACGTGATCACTACATGATAGTCATGTGATCAGTCCATGCTCAGTCACGGTATCAGTGCATGATCAGCCACGTGATCAGTGCATGATCTGTCACAAGATTAGTGTATGATCATCCACGTGATCAGTGCACGGGCAGTCATGTGATCAGTGCATGATATAGACGCGAACAGTGCATGATCAGTCTCGTGATCAGTGCATGATAGCCACGTGATCAGTGCATGATCAGTCACCTGATGGGTGTATGATCATTCACGTGACCTGTACATGGTAGCTACATGATCATTGCATGATCAGCCACGTGAGTAGTTCATGATAGCCACGTGATCACTGCAAGATCAGTCACGTGATCAGTGCATGATCAGTCATGTGACCAGTACATGGTAGCTGCGTGATCATGGCATGATCAGCCACGAGAGCAGTGCATGATAGCCACGTGATCAGTGCATGATCAGACACGAGATCAGTGCATGATCAGTCACGTGATCAGTGCATGATCAGCCACGTGATCAGTGCATGATCAGGCACGTGATCAGTGCATGATCAGTCACGTGATCAGTGCATGATCAGTTACGTGATCAGTGTATGATCAGCCACGTGATCAGTGCATGATCAGCCACATGATCAGTGCATGATCAATTACGTGATCAGTGCATGATCAGTCACGTGACCAGTGCATGGTTGCTACGTGATCAGTGCATGATCAGCCACATGATCAGTGCATGATATCCACGTGATCAGTGCATGACAGCCACGTGATCACTGCATGAGAGCCACGGGATCAGTGCATGATCAGTCACGTGATACATGTGTGATCAGCCACGTGATCAGTGCATGATGAGCCACGTGATCAGTGCAGGATCAATTACGTGATCAGTGCATGATCAGTCACGTGACCAGTACATGGTTGCTACGTGATCGTTGCATGATCAGCCACGTGAGCAGAGCATGATAGCCACGTGGTCAGTGCATGATCAGTCACGTGATCAGTACATGATCAGTCGCGTGAACAGTGCATGATCATTTACGTGATCTTTGCATGATCAGTCACGTGACCAGTATATGGTTGCTACGTGATCATTCCATGACGAGCCACGGAGCAGTGCATGATAGCCACGTGTGCATGAGTTACGTGAGCAGAGTATGATCAGCCACGTGATCAGTGCATGAGTGCCACGTGATCAGTGCATGATATGTCACGTGACAGTGTGATCAGCCACGTGAACAGTGCATGTTCAGCCACGTGATCAGTGCATGATAGCCACGTGATCAGTGCATGATCAGTTACGTGAGCAGTGTATGATCAGCCACGTGATCAGTGCATGATATCCACGTGATCAGTGCATGATCATCACGTGATCAGTGTATGATCAGCCACGTGAACAGTGCATGCTCAGTCACGTGATCTGGGCCTGCTGAGCTGCGTGATTACTGTCTGCTCATCTGCTTGACAATTGCCAGCTGAGCTGCACGATTCCTGCCTGTCATCTGCTTGACAATTGCCAGCTGTGCCATAATTCCTGCCTGCTCAGCTGCTTGATTATTGCCAGCTGAGCAGCATGATTCCTCACACCTGTGTTCCATGATTATTGCCTGCTGACTGTTTGATTCGTGCCTACTCAGCTCTTTGTTTATTGCCTCCAGAGGCACATGATCAGTGTATGATAGCAAACATGATCAGCGCATGATCAGTCACATGATCAGCGCCATTAAGTCACGTGATCACTACATGATAGTCATGTGATCAGTCCATGCTCAGTCACGGTATCAGTGCATGATCAGCCACGTGATCAGTGCATGATCTGTCACAAGATTAGTGTATGATCATCCACGTGATCAGTGCACGGGCAGTCATGTGATCAGTGCATGATATAGACGTGAACAGTGCATGATCAGTCTCGTGATCAGTGCATGATAGCCACGTGATCAGTGCATGATCAGTCACCTGATGGGTGTATGATCATTCACGTGACCTGTACATGGTAGCTACATGATCATTGCATGATCAGCCACGTGAGTAGTTCATGATAGCCACGTGATCACTGCATGATCAGTCACGTGATCAGTGCATGATCAGTCATGTGACCAGTACATGGTAGCTGCGTGATCATGGCATGATCAGCCACGTGAGCAGTGCATGATAGCCACGCGATCAGTGCATGATCAGACACGAGATCAGTGCATGATCAGTCACGTGATCAGTGCATGATCAGCCACGTGATCAGTGCATGACCAGGCACGTGATCAGTGCATGATCAGTCACGTGATCAGTGCATGATCAGTTATGTGATCAGTGTATGATCAGCCACGTGATCAGTGCATGATCAGCCACATGATCAGTGCATGATCAATTACGTGCTCAGTGCATGATCAGTCACGTGACCAGTACATGGTAGCTACGTGATCATTGCCTGATCAGCCACGTGATCAGTGCATGATAGCCACGTGATCAGTGCATGATAGCCACGTGATCAGTGCATGATCAGTCATGTGATACGTATGTGATCAGCCACGTGATCAGTGCATGATATCCACGTGATCAGTGCATGACAGCCACGTGATCAGTGCATGAGAGCCACGATCAGTGCATGATCAGTCACGTGATACATGTGTGATCAGCCACGTGATCAGTGCATGATGAGCCACGTGATCAGTGCAGGATCAATTACGTGATCAGTGCATGATCAGTCACGTGACCAGTACATGGTTACATACGGATCGTTGCATGATCAGCCACGTGAGCAGAGCATGATAGCCACGTGGTCAGTGCATGATCAGTCACGTGATCAGTACATGATCAGTCACGTGAACAGTGCATGATCATTTACGTGATCTTTGCATGATCAGTCACGTTACCAGTATATGGTTGCTACGTGATCATTCCATGACGAGCCACGTGAGCAGTGCATGATAGCCACGTGATGTGTGCATGAGTTACGTGAGCAGAGTATGATCAGCCACGTGATCAGTGCATGAGTGCCACGTGATCAGTGCATGATATGTCACGTGACAGGTGTATGATCAGCCACGTGAACAGTGCATGTTCAGCCACGTGATCAGTGCATGATAGCCACGTGATCAGTGCATGATCAGTTACGTGAGCAGTGTATGATCAGCCACGTGATCAGTGCATGGTCAGACACGTGAACAGTGCATGATCAGCCACGTGATCAGTGCATGATATCCAAGTGATCAGTACATGATCATCACGCGATCAGTGTATGATCAGCCACGTGAACAGTGCATGCTCAGTCACGTGATCTGGGCCTGCTGAGCTGCGTGATTACTGTCTGCTCATCTGCTTGACAATTGCCAGCTGAGCTGCACGATTCCTGCCTGTCATCTGCTTGACAATTGCCAGCTGTGCTGCGAATTCCTGCCTGCTCAGCTGCTTGATTATTGCCAGCTGAGCAGCATGATTCCTCACACCTGAGTTCCATGATTATTGCCTGCTGACTGTTTGATTCGTGCCTACTCAGCTCTTTGTTTATTGCCTCCAGAGGCACATGATCAGTGTATGATAGCAAACATGATCAGCGCATGATCAGTCACATGATCAGCGCCATTAAGTCACGTGATCACTACATGATAGTCATGTGATCAGTCCATGCTCAGTCACGGTATCAGTGCATGATCAGCCACGTGATCAGTGCATGATCTGTCACAAGATTAGTGTATGATCATCCACGTGATCAGTGCACGGGCAGTCATGTGATCAGTGCATGACATAGACGTGAACAGTGCATGATCAGTCTCGTGATCAGTGCATGATAGCCACGTGATCAGTGCATGATCAGTCACCTGATGGGTGTATGATCATTCACGTGACCTGTACATGGTAGCTACATGATCATTGCATGATCAGCCACGTGAGTAGTTCATGATAGCCACGTGATCACTGCATGATCAGTCACGCGATCAGTGCATGATCAGTCATGTGACCAGTACATGGTAGCTGCTGATCATGGCATGATCAGCCACGTGAGCAGTGCATGATAGCCACGATCAGTGCATGATCAGACACGAGATCAGTGCATGATCAGTCACGTGATCAGTGCATGATCAGCCACGTGATCAGTGCATGACCAGGCACGTGATCAGTGCATGATCAGTCATGTGATCGGTGCATGATCAGCCATGTGATCAGTGTATGATCAGCCACGTGATCAGTGCATGATCAGCCACATGATCAGTGCATGATCAATTACGTGATCAGTGCATGATCAGTCACGTGACCAGTACATGGTAGCTACGTGATCAGTGCATGATCAGCCACATGATCAGTGCATGATAGCCACGTGATCAGTGCATGACAGCCACGTGATCAGTGCATGAGAGCCACGGATCAGTGCATGATCAGTCACGTGATACATGTGTGATCAGCCACGTGATCAGTGCATGATGAGCCACGTGATCAGTGCAGGATCAATTACGTGATCAGTGCATGATCAGTCACGTGACCAGTACATGGTTGCTACGTGATCGTGCATGATCAGCCACGTGAGCAGAGCATGATAGCTACGTGGTCAGTGCATGATCAGTCACGTGATCAGTATATGATCAGTCACGTGAACAGTGCATGATCATTTACGTGATCTTGCATGATCAGTCACGTTACCAGTATATGGTTGCTACGTGATCATTCCATGACGAGCCACGTGAGCAGTGCATGATAGCCACGTGATGTGTGCATGAGTTACGTGAGCAGAGTATGATCAGCCACGTGATCAGTGCATGAGTGCCACGTGATCAGTGCATGATATGTCACGTGACAGGTGTGTGATCAGCCACGTGAACAGTGCATGTTCAGCCACGTGATCAGTGCATGATAGCCACGTGATCAGTGCATGATCAGTTACGTGAGCAGTGTATGATCAGCCACGTGATCAGTGCATGATATCCAAGTGATCAGTGCATGATCATCACGCGATCAGTGTATGATCAGCCACGTGAACAGTGCATGCTCAGTCACGTGATCTGGGCTGCTGAGCTGCGTGATTACTGTCTGCTCATCTGCTTGACAATTGCCAGCTGAGCTGCACGATTCCTGCCTGTCATCTGCTTGACAATTGCCAGCTGTGCTGCGAATTCCTGCCTGCTCAGCTGCTTGATTATTGCCAGCTGAGCAGCATGATTCCTCACACCTGTGTTCCATGATTATTGCCTGCTGACTGTTTGATTCGTGCCTACTCAGCTCTTTGTTTATTGCCTCCAGAGGCACATGATCAGTGTATGATAGCAAACATGATCAGCGCATGATCAGTCACATGATCAGCGCCATTAAGTCACGTGATCACTACATGATAGTCATGTGATCAGTCCATGCTCAGTCACGGTATCAGTGCATGATCAGCCACGTGATCAGTGCATGATCTGTCACAAGATTAGTGTATGATCATCCACGTGATCAGTGCACGGGCAGTCATGTGATCAGTGCATGATATAGACGTGAACAGTGCATGATCAGTCCGTGATCAGTGCATGATAGCCACGTGATCAGTGCATGATCAGTCACCTGATGGGTGTATGATCATTCACGTGACCTGTACATGGTAGCTACATGATCATTGCATGATCAGCCACGTGAGTAGTTCATGATAGCCACGTGATCACTGCATGATCAGCATGATCAGTCATGTGACCAGTACATGGTAGCCGTGCGATCATGCATGATCAGCCACGTGAGCAGTGCATGATCAGCCACGCGATCAGTGCATGATCAGGCACGTGATCAGTGCATGATCAGCCACGTGATCAGTGCATGATAGCCACGTGATCAGTGCATGACCAGCCACGTGATCAGTGCATGATAGCCACGTGATCAGTGCATGATCAGTCACGTGATCAGTGCATGATCAGTCACGTGATCAGTGCATGATAGCTACGTGATCATTGCATGATCAGTCACGTGATCAGTGCATGATAGCCACGTGATCAGTGCATGATCAGTTACGTGATCAGTGCATGATCAGTCACGTGACCAGTACATGGTAGCTGCGTGATCATGCATGATCAGCCACGTGAGCAGTGCATGATAGCACGTGATCAGTGCATGATCAGTCACGTGATCAGCATGATCAGTCACGTGATCAGTGCATGATCAGCCACGTGATCAGTGCATGATCAGTCACGTGATCAGTGCATGATCAGTCACGTGATCAGTGCATGATCAGCCACGCGATCAGTGCATGATCAGCCACGTGATCAGTGCATGATCAGTCACGGATGCAGTGCATGATCAGTCACGCGTGACAGTACATGATAGCTACGTGATCAGTGCATGATCAGTCACGTGATCAGTGCATGATAGCCACGTGATCAGTGCATGATCAGTCACGTGATGGGTGTATGATCATTCACGTGACTCGTACATGGTAGCTACATGATCATTGCATGATCAGCCACGTGAGTAGTTCATGATAGCCACGTGATCAGTGCATGATCAGTCACGTGATCAGTGCATGATCAGTCACGTGACCAGTACATGGTAGCTCGTGATCATGGCATGATCAGCCACGTGAGCAGTGCATGATAGCCACGATCAGTGCATGATCAGACACGTGATCAGTGCATGATCAGTCACGTGATCAGTGCATGATCAGCCACGTGATCAGTGCATGACCAGGCACGATCAGTGTATGTCAGCCACGTGATCAGTGCATGATAGCCACGTGATCAGTGCATGATCAGTCACGTGATCAGTGCATGATCAGTTATGTGATCAGTGTATGATCAGCCACGTGATCAGTGCATGATCAGCCACATGATCAGTGCATGATCAATTACGTGCTCAGTGCATGATCAGTTACGTGACCAGTACATGGTAGCTACGCATGATCATTGCCTGATAAGCCACGTGATCAGTGCATGATAGCCACGTGATCAGTGCATGATAGCCACGTGATCAGTGCATGATCAGTCATGTGACACGTGTGTGATCAGCCACATGATCAGTGCATGATATCCACGTGATCAGTGCATGACAGCCACGTGATCAGTGCATGAGAGCCACGGATCAGTGCATGATCAGTCACGGATACATGTGTGATCAGCCACGTGATCAGTGCATGATGAGCCACGCGATCAGTGCAGGATCAATTACGCGATCAGTGCATGATCAGTCACGTGACCAGTACATGGTTGCTACGTGATCGCTGCATGATCAGCCACGTGAGCAGAGCATGATAGCCACGTGGTCAGTGCATGATCAGTCACGTGATCAGTACATGATCAGTCACGTGAACAGTGCATGATCATTTACGTGATCTTTGCATGATCAGTCACGTTACCAGTATATGGTTGCTACGTGATCATTCCATGACGAGCCACGTGAGCAGTGCATGATAGCCACGGATGTGCATGAGTTACGTGAGCAGAGTATGATCAGCCACGTGATCAGTGCATGAGTGCCACGTGATCAGTGCATGATATGTCACGTGACAGGTGTGTGATCAGCCACGTGAACAGTGCATGTTCAGCCACGTGATCAGTGCATGATAGCCACGTGATCAGTGCATGATCAGTTACGTGAGCAGTGTATGATCAGCCACGTGATCAGTGCATGATATCCAAGTGATCAGTGCATGATCATCACGTGATCAGTGTATGATCAGCCACGTGAACAGTGCATGCTCAGTCACGTGATCTGGGCCTGCTGAGCTGCGTGATTACTGTCTGCTCATCTGCTTGACAATTGCCAGCTGAGCTGCACGATTCCTGCCTGTCATCTGCTTGACAATTGCCAGCTGTGCTGCGTAATTCCTGCCTGCTCAGCTGCTTGATTATTGCCAGCTGAGCAGCATGATTCCTCACACCTGAGTTCCATGATTATTGCCTGCTGACTGTTTGATTCGTGCCTACTCAGCTCTTTGTTTATTGCCTCCAGAGGCACATGATCAGTGTATGATAGCAAACATGATCAGCGCATGATCAGTCACATGATCAGCGCCATTAAGTCACGTGATCACTACATGATAGTCATGTGATCAGTCCATGCTCAGTCACGGTATCAGTGCATGATCAGCCACGTGATCAGTGCATGATCTGTCACAAGATTAGTGTATGATCATCCACGTGATCAGTGCACGGGCAGTCATGTGATCAGTGCATGATATAGACGTGAACAGTGCATGATCAGTCTCGTGATCAGTGCATGATAGCCACGTGATCAGTGCATGATCAGTCACCTGATGGGTGTATGATCATTCACGTGACCTGTACATGGTAGCTACATGATCATTGCATGATCAGCCACGTGAGTAGTTCATGATAGCCACGTGATCACTGCATGATCAGTCACGTGATCAGTGCATGATCAGTCATGTGACCAGTACATGGTAGCCGCGCGATCATGGCATGATCAGCCACGTGAGCAGTGCATGATAGCCACGCGATCAGTGCATGATCAGACACGAGATCAGTGCATGATCAGTCACGTGATCAGTGCATGATCAGCCACGCGATCAGTGCATGACCAGCCACGTGATCAGTGCATGATCAGTCACGTGATCAGTGCATGATCAGTTACGTGATCAGTGTATGATCAGCCACGTGATCAGTGCATGATCAGCCACATGATCAGTGCATGATCAATTACGCGCTCAGTGCATGATCAGTCACGCGACCAGTACATGGTAGCTACGTGATCATTGCCTGATCAGCCACGTGATCAGTGCATGATAGCCACGTGATCAGTGCATGATAGCCACGTGATCAGTGCATGATCAGTCATGTGATACGTGTGTGATCAGCCACGTGATCAGTGCATGATATCCACGTGATCAGTGCATGACAGCCACGTGATCAGTGCATGAGAGCCACGGATCAGTGCATGATCAGTCACGCGATACATGTGTGATCAGCCACGTGATCAGTGCATGATGAGCCACGTGATCAGTGCAGGATCAATTACGTGATCAGTGCATGATCAGTCACGTGACCAGTACATGGTTGCACGTGATCGCTGCATGATCAGCCACGCGAGCAGAGCATGATAGCCACGTGGTCAGTGCATGATCAGTCACGCGATCAGTACATGATCAGTCACGTGAACAGTGCATGATCATTTACGTGATCTTGCATGATCAGTCACGTTACCAGTATATGGTTGCTACGTGATCATTCCATGACGAGCCACGTGAGCAGTGCATGATAGCCACGTGATGTGTGCATGAGTTACGTGAGCAGAGTATGATCAGCCACGTGATCAGTGCATGAGTGCCACGTGATCAGTGCATGATATGTCACGTGACAGGTGTGTGATCAGCCACGTGAACAGTGCATGTTCAGCCACGCGATCAGTGCATGATAGCCACGTGATCAGTGCATGATCAGTTACGTGAGCAGTGTATGATCAGCCACGTGATCAGTGCATGGTCAGACACGCGAACAGTGTATGATCAGCCACGTGATCAGTGCATGATATCCAAGTGATCAGTGCATGATCATCACGTGATCAGTGTATGATCAGCCACGCGAACAGTGCATGCTCAGTCACGTGATCTGGGCCTGCTGAGCTGCGTGATTACTGTCTGCTCATCTGCTTGACAATTGCCAGCTGAGCTGCACGATTCCTGCCCGTCATCTGCTTGACAATTGCCAGCTGTGCTGCGTAATTCCTGCCTGCTCAGCTGCTTGATTATTGCCAGCTGAGCAGCATGATTCCTCACACCTGAGTTCCATGATTATTGCCTGCTGACTGTTTGATTCGTGCCTACTCAGCTCTTTGTTTATTGCCTCCAGAGGCACATG
The DNA here is from genome assembly GCF_032452875.1 of Bos javanicus. NCBI lineage: Eukaryota > Metazoa > Chordata > Mammalia > Artiodactyla > Bovidae > Bos > Bos javanicus. Next base: position 75,076 of record NW_026894369.1, on the reverse strand, counting down.
ATCAGTGTATGATAGCAAACATGATCAGCGCATGATCAGTCACATGATCAGCGCCATTAAGTCACGTGATCACTACATGATAGTCATGTGATCAGTCCATGCTCAGTCACGGTATCAGTGCATGATCAGCCACGTGATCAGTGCATGATCTGTCACAAGATTAGTGTATGATCATCCACGTGATCAGTGCACGGGCAGTCATGTGATCAGTGCATGATATAGACGTGAACAGTGCATGATCAGTCTCGATCAGTGCATGATAGCCACGTGATCAGTGCATGATCAGTCACCTGATGGGTGTATGATCATTCACGTGACCTGTACATGGTAGCTACATGATCATTGCATGATCAGCCACGTGAGTAGTTCATGATAGCCACGTGATCACTGCATGATCAGTCACGTGATCAGTGCATGATCAGTCATGTGACCAGTACATGGTAGCTGCGTGATCATGGCATGATCAGCCACGTGAGCAGTGCATGATAGCCACGCGATCAGTGCATGATCAGACACGTGATCAGTGCATGATCAGTCACGTGATCAGTGCATGATCAGCCACGTGATCAGTGCATGATCAGTCACGTGATCAGTGCATGATCAGTTACGTGATCAGTGTATGATCAGCCACGTGATCAGTGCATGATCAGCCACGTGATCAGTGCATGATCAATTACGTGATCAGTGCATGATCAGTCACGTGATCAGTACATGGTAGCCACGTGATCAGTGCATGATCAGCCACGTGATCAGTGCATGATAGCCACGTGATCAGTGCATGATCAGTCATGTGATAAGTGTGTGATCAGCCACGTGATCTGTGCATGGTAGCCACGTGATCAGTGCATGATCAGCCACGTGATCAGTGCATGATAGCCACGTGATCAGTGCATGATCAGTCACGTGATCAGTGCATGATCAGTCATGTGACCAGTACATGGTAGCCGCGTGATCATGGCATGATCAGCCACGTGAGCAGTGCATGATAGCCACGTGATCAGTGCATGATCAGCCACGCGATCAGTGCATGATCAGTCACGTGATCAGTGCATGATCAGCCACGTGATCAGTGCATGACCAGTCACGTGATCAGTGTATGACCAGCCAAGTGATCAGTGCATGATAGCCACGTGATCAGTGCATGATCAGTCACGTGATCAGTGCATGATCAGTTATGTGATCATGATCAGCCACGTGATCAGTGCATGATCAGCCACATGATCAGTGCATGATCAATTACGTGCTCAGTGCATGATCAGTTACGTGACCAGTACATGGTAGCTACGTGATCATTGCCTGATAAGCCACGTGATCAGTGCATGATAGCCACGTGATCAGTGCATGATAGCCACGTGATCAGTGCATGATCAGTCATGTGATACGTGTGCGATCAGCCACATGATCAGTGCATGATATCCACGCGATCAGTGCATGACAGCCACGTGATCAGTGCATGAGAGCCACGGGATCAGTGCATGATCAGTCACGTGATACATGTGATCAGCCACGTGATCAGTGCATGATGAGCCACGGATCAGTGCAGGATCAATTACGTGATCAGTGCATGATCAGTCACGTGACCAGTACATGGTTGCTACGTGATCGTATGCATGATCAGCCACGTGAGCAGAGCATGATAGCCACGTGGTCAGTGCATGATCAGTCACGTGATCAGTACATGATCAGTCACGTGAACAGTGCATGATCATTTACGTGATCTTTGCATGATCAGTCACGTGCCAGTATATGGTTGCTACGTGATCATTCCATGACGAGCCACGTGAGCAGTGCATGATAGCCACGTGATGTGTGCATGAGTTACGTGAGCAGAGTATGATCAGCCACGTGATCAGTGCATGAGTGCCACGTGATCAGTGCATGATATGTCACGTGACAGGTGTGTGATCAGCCACGTGAACAGTGCATGTTCAGCCACGTGATCAGTGCATGATAGCCACGTGATCAGTGCATGATCAGTTACGTGAGCAGTGTATGATCAGCCACGTGATCAGTGCATGGTCAGACACGTGAACAGTGCATGATCAGCCACGTGATCAGTGCATGATATCCAAGTGATCAGTGCATGATCATCACGTGATCAGTGTATGATCAGCCACGTGAACAGTGCATGCTCAGTCACGTGATCTGGGCCTGCTGAGCTGCGTGATTACTGTCTGCTCATCTGCTTGACAATTGCCAGCTGAGCTGCACGATTCCTGCCTGTCATCTGCTTGACAATTGCCAGCTGTGCTGCGTAATTCCTGCCTGCTCAGCTGCTTGATTATTGCCAGCTGAGCAGCATGATTCCTCACACCTGAGTTCCATGATTATTGCCTGCTGACTGTTTGATTCGTGCCTACTCAGCTCTTTGTTTATTGCCTCCAGAGGCACATGATCAGTGCATGATAGCAAACATGATCAGCGCATGATCAGCCACATGATCAGCGCCATTAAGTCACGTGATCAGTGCATGATAGCCACGTGGTCAGTCCATGATCAGTCACGGTATCAGTGCATGATCAGCCACGTGATCAGTGCATGATCTGTCACAAGATTAGTGTATGATCATCCACGTGATCAGTGCACGGGCAGTCATGTGAGTAGTGCATGATATAGACGTGAACAGTGCATGATCAGTCTCGTGACCAGTGCATGATAGCCACGTGATCAGTGCATGATCAGTCACCTGATGGGTGTATGATCATTCACGTGACCTGTACATGGTAGCCACATGATCATTGCATGATCAGCCACGTGAGTAGTTCATGATAGCCACGTGATCACTGCATGATCAGTCACGTGATCAGTGCATGATCAGTCATGTGACCAGTACATGGTAGCGCGTGATCATGGCATGATCAGCCACGTGAGCAGTGCATGATAGCCACGCGATCAGTGCATGATCAGACACGAGATCAGTGCATGATCAGTCACGTGATCAGTGCATGACCAGGCACGTGATCAGTGTATGTCCAGCCAAGTGATCAGTGCATGATCAGCCACGCGATCAGTGCATGATCAGTCATGTGATCAGTGTGTGATCAGCCACGTGATCAGTGCATGATCAGCCACATGATCAGTGCATGATCAATTACGGCTCAGTGCATGATCAGTCACGTGACCAGTACATGTAGCACGCGTGATCATTGCTTGATCAGCCACGTGATCAGTGCATGATAGCCACGTGATCAGTGCATGATAGCCACGTGATCAGTGCATGATCAGTCATGTGATATGTGTGATCAGCCACGTGATCAGTGCATGATATCCACGTGATCAGTGCATGACAGCCACGTGATCAGTGCATGAGAGCCATGATCAGTGCATGATCAGTCACGTGATACATGTGTGATCAGCCACGTGATCAGTGCATGATGAGCCACGTGATCAGTGCAGGATCAATTACGTGATCAGTGCATGATCAGTCACGACCAGTACATGGTTGCACGTGATCGCTGCATGATCAGCCACGTGAGCAGAGCATGATAGCCACGTGGTCAGTGCATGATCAGTCACGTGATCAGTACATGATCAGTCACGTGAACAGTGCATGATCATTTATGTGATCTTTGCATGATCAGTCACGTTACCAGTATATGGTTGCCACGATCATTCCATGACGAGCCACGTGAGCAGTGCATGATAGCCACGTTGATGTGTGCATGAGTTACGTGAGCAGAGTATGATCAGCCACGTGATCAGTGCATGAGTGCCACGTGATCAGTGCATGATATGTCACGTGACAGTGTGTGATCAGCCACGTGAACAGTGCATGTTCAGCCACGTGATCAGTGCATGATAGCCACGCGATCAGTGCATGATCAGTTACGTGAGCAGTGTATGATCAGCCACGTGATCAGTGCATGGTCAGACACGCGAACAGTGTATGATCAGCCACGCGATCAGTGCATGATATCCAAGTGATCAGTGCATGATCATCACGCGATCAGTGTATGATCAGCCACGTGAACAGTGCATGCTCAGTCACGTGATCTGGGCCTGCTGAGCTGCGTGATTACTGTCTGCTCATCTGCTTGACAATTGCCAGCTGAGCTGCACGATTCCTGCCTGTCATCTGCTTGACAATTGCCAGCCGTGCGTGAATTCCTGCCTGCTCAGCTGCTTGATTATTGCCAGCTGAGCAGCATGATTCCTCACACCTGAGTTCCATGATTATTGCCTGCTGACTGTTTGATTCGTGCCTACTCAGCTCTTTGTTTATTGCCTCCAGAGGCACATGATCAGTGTATGATAGCAAACATGATCAGCGCATGATCAGTCACATGATCAGCGCCATTAAGTCACGTGATCACTACATGATAGTCATGTGATCAGTCCATGCTCAGTCACGGTATCAGTGCATGATCAGCCACGTGATCAGTGCATGATCTGTCACAAGATTAGTGTATGATCATCCACGTGATCAGTGCACGGGCAGTCATGTGATCAGTGCATGATATAGACGTGAACAGTGCATGATCAGTCTCGTGATCAGTGCATGATAGCCACGTGATCAGTGCATGATCAGTCACCTGATGGGTGTATGATCATTCACGTGACCTGCACATGGTAGCTGCATGATCATTGCATGATCAGCCACGTGAGTAGTGCATGATAGCCACGTGATCACTGCATGATCAGTCACGTGATCAGTGCATGATCAGTCATGTGACCAGTACATGGTAGCCGCGTGATCATGGCATGATCAGCCACGTGAGCAGTGCATGATAGCCACGTGATCAGTGCATGATCAGACGAGATCAGTGCATGATCAGTCACGTGATCAGTGCATGATCAGCTACGTGATCAGTGCATGATCAGCCACGTGATCAGTGCATGATCAGTCACGTGATCAGTGTATGATCAGCCACGTGATCATGTGCATGATCAGCCACGTGATCAGTGCATGATCAGCCACGTGATCAGTGCATGATCAGTTACGTGATCAGTGCATGATCAGTCACGTGACAGTGCATGATAGCCATGTGATCAGTGCATGATCAGCCACGTGATCAGTGCATGATAGCCACGTGATCAGTGCATGATCAATTACGTGATCAGTGCATGATCAGTCACGTGACCAGTACATGGTAGCTGCGTGATCATTGCATGATCAGCCACGTGAGCAGTGCATGATAGCCACGTGATCAGTGCATGATCAGTCACGTGATCAGTGCATGATCAGTCATGTGATCAGTGCATGGTAGCTGCGTGATCATGCATGATCAGCCACGTGATCAGTGCATGATAGCCACGTGATCAGTGCATGATCAGACACGTGATCAGTGCATGATCAGTCATGTGATCAGTGCATGATCAGCCACGCGATCAGTGCATGATCAGGCACGTGATCAGTGCATGTCAGCCACGTGATCAGTGCATGATAGTCACGTGATCAGTGCATGATCAGTCACGTGATCAGTGCATGATCAGCACATGATCAGTGCATGATCAGCCACGTGATCAGTGCATGATCAGCCACGTGATCAGTGCATGATCAATCACGTGATCAGTGCATGATCAGTCATGTGACCAGTACATGGTAGCTACGTGATCATTGCATGATCAGCCACGTGATCAGTGCATGATAGCCACGTGATCAGTGCATGATAGCCACGTGATCAGTGCATGATCAGTCACGTGATCAGTGCATCAGCCACGTGATCAGTGCATGATATCCACGCGATCAGTGCATGACAGCCACGTGATCAGTGCATGAGAGCCACGGGATCAGTGCATGATCAGTCACGCGATACATGTGTGATCAGCCACGTGATCAGTGCATGATGAGCCACGTGATCAGTGCAGGATCAATTACGTGATCAGTGCATGATCAGTCACGCGACCAGTACATGGTTGCTACGTGATCGCTGCATGATCAGCCACGTGAGCAGAGCATGATAGCCACGTGGTCAGTGCATGATCAGTCACGTGATCAGTACATGATCAGTCACGCGAACAGTGCATGATCATTTACGTGATCTTTGCATGATCAGTCACGTTACCAGTATATGGTTGCTACGTGATCATTCCATGACGAGCCACGTGAGCAGTGCATGATAGCCACGTGATGTGTGCATGAGTTACGTGAGCAGAGTATGATCAGCCACGTGATCAGTGCATGAGTGCCACGTGATCAGTGCATGATATGTCACGTGACAGGTGTGTGATCAGCCACGTGAACAGTGCATGTTCAGCCACGTGATCAGTGCATGATAGCCACGTGATCAGTGCATGATCAGTTACGTGAGCAGTATGATCAGCCACGTGATCAGTGCATGGTCAGACACGTGAACAGTGTATGATCAGCCACGTGATCAGTGCATGATATCCAAGTGATCAGTGCATGATCATCACGTGATCAGTGTATGATCAGCCACGCGAACAGTGCATGCTCAGTCACGTGATCTGGGCCTGCTGAGCTGCGTGATTACTGTCTGCTCATCTGCTTGACAATTGCCAGCTGAGCTGCACGATTCCTGCCTGTCATCTGCTTGACAATTGCCAGCTGTGCTGCGTAATTCCTGCCTGCTCAGCTGCTTGATTATTGCCAGCTGAGCAGCATGATTCCTCACACCTGAGTTCCATGATTATTGCCTGCTGACTGTTTGATTCGTGCCTACTCAGCTCTTTGTTTATTGCCTCCAGAGGCACATGATCAGTGTATGATAGCAAACATGATCAGCGCATGATCAGTCACATGATCAGCGCCATTAAGTCACGTGATCACTACATGATAGTCATGTGATCAGTCCATGCTCAGTCACGGTATCAGTGCATGATCAGCCACGTGATCAGTGCATGATCAGTCACAAGATTAGTGTATGATCATCCACGTGATCAGTGCACGGGCAGTCACGTGATCAGTGCATGATATAGACGTGAACAGTGCATGATCAGTCTCGTGATCAGTGCATGATAGCCACGTGATCAGTGCATGATCAGTCACCTGATGGGTGTATGATCATTCACGTGACCTGTACATGGTAGCTACATGATCATTGCATGATCAGCCACGTGAGTAGTGCATGATAGCCACGTGATCAGTGCATGATCAGTCACGTGATCAGTGCATGATCAGTCATGTGACCAGTACATGGTAGCTGCGTGATCATGGCATGATCAGCCACGTGAGCAGTGCATGATAGCCACGTGATCAGTGCATGATCAGACACGTGATCAGTGCATGATCAGTCACGTGATCAGTGCATGATCAGCCACGTGATCAGTGCATGATAGCCACGTGATCAGTGCATGATCAGCCACGTGATCAGTGCATGATCAGTTATGTGATCAGTGCATGATCAGCCACGTGATCAGTGCATGATCAGCCACATGATCAGTGCATGATCAATTACGTGATCAGTGCATGATCAGTCACGTGACCAGTACATTGTAGCTACGTGATCATTGCATGATCAGCCACGTGATCAGTGCATGATAGCCACGTGATCAGTGCATGATAGCCACGTGATCAGTGCATGATCAGTCATGTGATACGTGTGTGATCAGCCACGTGATCAGTGCATGATATCCACGTGATCAGTGCATGACAGCCACGTGATCAGTGCATGAGAGCCACGTGATCAGTGCATGATCAGTCACGTGATACATGTGTGATCAGCCACGTGATCAGTGCATGATGAGCCACGTGATCAGTGCATGATCAATTACGTGATCAGTGCATGATCAGTCACGTGACCAGTACATGGTTGCTACGTGATCGTTGCATGATCAGCCACGTGAGCAGAGCATGATAGCCACGTGATCAGTGCATGATCAGTCACGTGATCAGTGCATGATCAGTCACGTGAACAGTGCATGATCATTTATGTGATCTGCATGATCAGTCACGTGACCAGTATATGGTTGCTACGTGATCATTCCATGACGAGCCACGTGAGCAGTGCATGATAGCCACGTGATGTGTGCATGAGTTACGTGAGCAGAGTATGATCAGCCACGTGATCAGTGCATGAGTGCCACGTGATCAGTGCATGATATGTCACGTGACAGGTGTGTGATCAGCCACGTGAACAGTGCATGTTCAGCCACGCGATCAGTGCATGATAGCCACGTGATCAGTGCATGATCAGTTACGTGAGCAGTGTATGATCAGCCACGTGATCAGTGCATGGTCAGACATGTGAACAGTGTATGATCAGCCACGTGATCAGTGCATGATATCCAAGTGATCAGTGCATGATCATCACGCGATCAGTGTATGATCAGCCACGTGAACAGTGCATGCTCAGTCACGTGATCTGGGCCTGCTGAGCTGCGTGATTACTGTCTGCTCATCTGCTTGACAATTGCCAGCTGAGCTGCACGATTCCTGCCTGTCATCTGCTTGACAATTGCCAGCTGTGCTGCGTAATTCCTGCCTGCTCAGCTGCTTGATTATTGCCAGCTGAGCAGCATGATTCCTCACACCTGAGTTCCATGATTATTGCCTGCTGACTGTTTGATTCGTGCCTACTCAGCTCTTTGTTTATTGCCTCCAGAGGCACATGATCAGTGTATGATAGCAAACATGATCAGCGCATGATCAGTCACATGATCAGCGCCATTAAGTCACGTGATCACTACATGATAGTCATGTGATCAGTCCATGCTCAGTCACGGTATCAGTGCATGATCAGCCACGCGATCAGTGCATGATCTGTCACAAGATTAGTGTATGATCATCCACGTGATCAGTGCACGGGCAGTCATGTGATCAGTGCATGATATAGACGTGATCAGTGCATGATCAGTCTCGTGATCAGTGCATGATAGCCACGTGATCAGTGCATGATCAGTCACCTGATGGGTGTATGATCATTCACGTGACCTGTACATGGTTACATGATCATTGCATGATCAGCCACGTGAGTAGTTCATGATAGCCACGTGATCACTGCATGATCAGTCACGTGATCAGTGCATGATCAGTCATGTGACCAGTACATGGTAGCTGCGTGATCATGGCATGATCAGCCACGTGAGCAGTGCATGATAGCCACGTGATCAGTGCATGATCAGACACGATCAGTGCATGATCAGTCACGTGATCAGTGCATGATCAGCCACGTGATCAGTGCATGATCAGGCACGTGATCAGTGTATGTCAGCCAGTGATCAGTGCATGATAGCCACGTGATCAGTGCATGATCAGTCACGTGATCAGTGCATGATCAGTTACGTGATCAGTGTATGATCAGCCACGTGATCAGTGCATGATCAGCCACATGATCAGTGCATGATCAATTACGCGCTCAGTGCATGATCAGTCACGTGACCAGTACATGGTAGCTACGTGATCATTGCATGATCAGCCACGTGATCAGTGCATGATAGCCACGCGATCAGTGCATGATAGCCACGTGATCAGTGCATGATCAGTCATGTGATACGTGTGTGATCAGCCACGTGATCAGTGCATGATATCCACGTGATCAGTGCATGACAGCCACGTGATCAGTGCATGAGAGCCACGGATCAGTGCATGATCAGTCACGTGATACATGTGTGATCAGCCACGTGATCAGTGCATGATGAGCCACGTGATCAGTGCAGGATCAATTACGTGATCAGTGCATGATCAGTCACGTGACCAGTACATGGTTGCTACGTGATCGCTGCATGATCAGCCACGTGAGCAGAGCATGATAGCCACGTGATCAGTGCATGATCAGTCACGTGATCAGTACATGATCAGTCACGTGAACAGTGCATGATCATTTACGTGATCTGCATGATCAGTCACGTGACCAGTATATGGTTGCTACGTGATCATTCCATGACGAGCCACGTGAGCAGTGCATGATAGCCACGTGATGTGTGCATGTTACGTGAGCAGAGTATGATCAGCCACGTGATCAGTGCATGAGTGCCACGTGATCAGTGCATGATATGTCACGTGACAGGTGTGTGATCAGCCACGTGAACAGTGCATGTTCAGCCACGTGATCAGTGCATGATAGCCACGTGATCAGTGCATGATCAGTTACGTGAGCAGTGTATGATCAGCCACGTGATCAGTGCATGGTCAGACACGTGAACAGTGTATGATCAGCCACGTGATCAGTGCATGATATCCAAGTGATCAGTGCATGATCATCACGTGATCAGTGTATGATCAGCCACGTGAACAGTGCATGCTCAGTCACGTGATCTGGGCCTGCTGAGCTGCGTGATTACTGTCTGCTCATCTGCTTGACAATTGCCAGCTGAGCTGCACGATTCCTGCCTGTCATCTGCTTGACAATTGCCAGCTGTGCTGCGTAATTCCTGCCTGCTCAGCTGCTTGATTATTGCCAGCTGAGCAGCATGATTCCTCACACCTGAGTTCCATGATTATTGCCTGCTGACTGTTTGATTCGTGCCTACTCAGCTCTTTGTTTATTGCCTCCAGAGGCACATGATCAGTGTATGATAGCAAACATGATCAGCGCATGATCAGTCACATGATCAGCGCCATTAAGTCACGTGATCACTACATGATAGTCATGTGATCAGTCCATGCTCAGTCACGGTATCAGTGCATGATCAGCCACGTGATCAGTGCATGATCTGTCACAAGATTAGTGTATGATCATCCACGTGATCAGTGCATGGCAGTCATGTGATCAGTGCATGATATAGACGTGATCAGTGCATGATCAGTCTCGTGATCAGTGCATGATAGCCACGTGATCAGTGCATGATCAGTCACCTGATGGGTGTATGATCATTCACGTGACCTGTACATGGTAGCTACATGATCATTGCATGATCAGCCACGTGAGTAGTGCATGATAGCCACGTGATCAGTGCATGATCAGTCACGTGATCAGTGCATGATCAGTCATGTGACCAGTACATGGTAGCAGCGCGTGATCATGGCATGATCAGCCACGTGAGCAGTGCATGATAGCCACGTGATCAGTGCATGATCAGACACGTGATCAGTGCATGATCAGTCACGTGATCAGTGCATGATCAGCCACGTGATCAGTGCATGACCAGGCACGTGATCAGTGCATGTCAGCTACGTGATCAGTGCATGATAGCCACGTGATCAGTGCATGATCAGCCACGTGATCAGTGCATGATCAGTCACGTGATCAGTGCATGATCAGCCACGTGATCAGTGCATGATCAGCCACATGATCAGTGCATGCGTGATCAGTGCATGATCAGTCACGTGACCAGCATGGTAGCTACATGTGCATGATCAGCCACGTGATCAGTGCATGATAGCCACGTGATCAGTGCATGATAGCCACGTGATCAGTGCATGATCAGTCAGTGATATGATCAGCCACGTGATCAGTGCATGATCAGACACGTGATCAGTGTATGATCAGCCACGTGATCAGTGCATGATATCCAAGTGATCAGTGCATGATCATCACGTGATCAGTGTATGATCAGCCACGCGAACAGTGCATGCTCAGTCACGCGATCTGGGCCTGCTGAGCTGCGTGATTACTGTCTGCTCATCTGCTTGACAATTGCCAGCTGAGCTGCACGATTCCTGCCCGTCATCTGCTTGACAATTGCCAGCTGTGCTGTAATTCCTGCCTGCTCAGCTGCTTGATTATTGCCAGCTGAGCAGCATGATTCCTCACACCTGAGTTCCATGATTATTGCCTGCTGACTGTTTGATTCGTGCCTACTCAGCTCTTTGTTTATTGCCTCCAGAGGCACATGATCAGTGTATGATAGCAAACATGATCAGCGCATGATCAGTCACATGATCAGCGCCATTAAGTCACGTGATCACTACATGATAGTCATGTGATCAGTCCATGCTCAGTCACGTATCAGTGCATGATCAGCCACGTGATCAGTGCATGATCTGTCACATGATTAGTGTATGATCATCCACGTGATCAGTGCATGGGCAGTCATGTGATCAGTGCATGATATAGACGTGATCAGTGCATGATCAGTCTCGTGATCAGTGCATGATAGCCACGTGATCAGTGCATGATCAGTCACCTGATGGGTGTATGATCATTCACGTGACCTGTACATGGTAGCTACATGATCATTGCATGATCAGCCACGTGAGTAGTGCATGATAGCCACGTGATCAGTGCATGATCAGTCACGTGATCAGTGCATGATCAGTCACGTGACCAGTACATGGTAGCTGCGTGATCATGCATGATCAGCCACGTGAGCAGTGCATGATAGCCACGTGATCAGTGCATGATCAGACACGTGATCAGTGCATGATCAGTCACGTGATCAGTGCATGATCAGCCACGTGATCAGTGCATGATCAGGCACGTGATCAGTGCATGATCAGTCACGTGATCAGTGCATGATCAGTCACGTGATCAGTGCATGATCAGCCACGTGATCAGTGCATGATCAGCCATGATCAGTGCATGATCAATTACGGATCAGTGCATGATCAGTCATGTGATCAGTGCATGATAATTACGTGATCAGTGCATGATCAGCCACGTGATCAGTGCATGATAGCCATGATCAGTGCATGATCAGCCACGTGATCAGTGCATGATAGCCACGTGATCAGTGCATGATAGCCACGTGATCAGTGCATGATCAGTCATGTGATACGTGTGATCAGCCACATGATCAGTGCATGATATCCACGCGATCAGTGCATGACAGCCACGCGATCAGTGCATGAGAGCCACGTGATCAGTGCATGATCAGTCACGTGATACATGTGTGATCAGCCACGTGATCAGTGCATGATGAGCCACGTGATCAGTGCAGGATCATTACGTGATCAGTGCATGATCAGTCACGTGACCAGTACATGGTTGCTACGTGATCGCTGCATGATCAGCCACGTGAGCAGAGCATGATAGCCACGTGATCAGTGCATGATCAGTCACGTGATCAGTACATGATCAGTCACGTGAACAGTGCATGATCATTTACGTGATCTTGCATGATCAGTCACGTACCAGTATATGGTTGCTACGTGATCATTCCATGACGGCCACGTGAGCAGTGCATGATAGCCACGTGATGTGTGCATGAGTTACGTGAGCAGAGTATGATCAGCCACGTGATCAGTGCATGAGTGCCACGTGATCAGTGCATGATATGTCACGTGACAGTGTGATCAGCCACGTGAACAGTGCATGTTCAGCCACGTGATCAGTGCATGATAGCCACGTGATCAGTGCATGATCAGTTACGTGAGCAGTGTATGATCAGCCACGTGATCAGTGCATGGTCAGACACGTGAACAGTGTATGATCAGCCACGTGATCAGTGCATGATATCCAAGTGATCAGTGCATGATCATCACGTGATCAGTGTATGATCAGCCACGTGAACAGTGCATGCTCAGTCACGTGATCTGGGCCTGCTGAGCTGCGTGATTACTGTCTGCTCATCTGCTTGACAATTGCCAGCTGAGCTGCACGATTCCTGCCTGTCATCTGCTTGACAATTGCCAGCTGTGCTGCGTAATTCCTGCCTGCTCAGCTGCTTGATTATTGCCAGCTGAGCAGCATGATTCCTCACACCTGAGTTCCATGATTATTGCCTGCTGACTGTTTGATTCGTGCCTACTCAGCTCTTTGTTTATTGCCTCCAGAGGCACATGATCAGTGTATGATAGCAAACATGATCAGCGCATGATCAGTCACATGATCAGCGCCATTAAGTCACGTGATCACTACATGATAGTCATGTGATCAGTCCATGCTCAGTCACGGTATCAGTGCATGATCAGCCACGTGATCAGTGCATGATCTGTCACAAGATTAGTGTATGATCATCCACGTGATCAGTGCACGGGCAGTCATGTGATCAGTGCATGATATAGACGTGAACAGTGCATGATCAGTCTCGATCAGTGCATGATAGCCACGTGATCAGTGCATGATCAGTCACCTGATGGGTGTATGATCATTCACGTGACCTGTACATGGTAGCTACATGATCATTGCATGATCAGCCACGTGAGTAGTTCATGATAGCCACGTGATCACTGCATGATCAGTCACGTGATCAGTGCATGATCAGTCATGTGACCAGTACATGGTAGCCGCGTGATCATGGCATGATCAGCCACGTGAGCAGTGCATGATAGCCACGTGATCAGTGCATGATCAGACACGAGATCAGTGCATGATCAGTCACGTGATCAGTGCATGATCAGCCACGTGATCAGTGCATGATCAGCCACGTGATCAGTGCATGATCAGTCACGTGATCAGTGCATGATCAGTCACGTGATCAGTGCATGATCAGCCACGTGATCAGTGCATGATCAGCCACATGATCAGTGCATGATCACCACGGATCAGTGCATGATCAGTCACGTGACTGCATGGTAGCTACGTGATCATGCATGATCAGCCATGTGATCAGTGCATGATAGCCACGTGATCAGTGCATGATCAGTCACGTGATGGGTGTGCATGATCATTCACGTGATCAGTACATGGTAGCTACATGATCATTGCATGATCAGCCACGCGATCAGTGCATGATAGCCACGTGATCAGTGCATGATCAGTCACGTGATCAGTGCATGATCAGTCACGTGACCAGTACATGGTAGCTGCGTGATCATGCATGATCAGCCACGTGAGCAGTGCATGATAGCCACGCGATCAGTGCATGATCAGACACGTGATCAGTGCATGATCAGTCACGTGATCAGTGCATGATCAGCCACGTGATCAGTGCATGATCAGGCACGTGATCAGTGTATGTCAGCCACGTGATCAGTGCATGATAGCCACGTGATCAGTGCATGATCAGTCACGTGATCAGTGCATGATCAGTTACGTGATCAGTGTATGATCAGCCACGTGATCAGTGCATGATCAGCCACATGATCAGTGCATGATCAATTACGTGATCAGTGCATGATCAGTCACGTGACCAGTACATGGTAGCTACGCGATCATTGCCTGATCAGCCACGTGATCAGTGCATGATAGCCACGTGATCAGTGCATGATAGCCACGTGATCAGTGCATGATCAGTCATGTGATACGGGTGATCAGCCACGTGATCAGTGCATGATATCCACGTGATCAGTGCATGACAGCCACGTGATCAGTGCATGAGAGCCACGTGATCAGTGCATGATCAGTCACGCGATACATGTGTGATCAGCCACGTGATCAGTGCATGATGAGCCACGTGATCAGTGCATGATCAATTACGTGATCAGTGCATGATCAGTCACGTGACCAGTACATGGTTGCTACGTGATCGCTGCATGATCAGCCACGTGAGCAGAGCATGATAGCCACGCGGTCAGTGCATGATCAGTCACGCGATCAGTACATGATCAGTCACGTGAACAGTGCATGATCATTTACGTGATCTTTGCATGATCAGTCACGTACCAGTATATGTTGCTACGTGATCATTCCATGATAGCCACGTGAGCAGTGCATGATAGCCACGTGATGTGTGCATGCACGTGAGCAGAGTATGATCAGCCACGTGATCAGTGCATGAGTGCCACGTGATCAGTGCATGATATGTCACGCGACAGGTGTGTGATCAGCCACGTGAACAGTGCATGATCAGCCACGTGATCAGTGCATGATAGCCACGTGATCAGTGCATGATCAGTTACGTGAGCAGTGTATGATCAGCCACGTGATCAGTGCATGATATCCGCGTGATCAGTGCATGATCATCACGTGATCAGTGTATGATCAGCCACGTGAACAGTGCATGCTCAGTCACGTGATCTGGGCCTGCTGAGCTGCGTGATTACTGTCTGCTCATCTGCTTGACAATTGCCAGCTGAGCTGCACGATTCCTGCCTGTCATCTGCTTGACAATTGCCAGCTGTGCTGCGTAATTCCTGCCTGCTCAGCTGCTTGATTATTGCCAGCTGAGCAGCATGATTCCTCACACCTGAGTTCCATGATTATTGCCTGCTGACTGTTTGATTCGTGCCTACTCAGCTCTTTGTTTATTGCCTCCAGAGGCACATGATCAGTGTATGATAGCAAACATGATCAGCGCATGATCAGTCACATGATCAGCGCCATTAAGTCACGTGATCACTACATGATAGTCATGTGATCAGTCCATGCTCAGTCACGGTATCAGTGCATGATCAGCCACGTGATCAGTGCAGTCACAAGATTAGTGTATGATCATCCACGTGATCAGTGCATGCAGTCATGTGATCAGTGCATGATATAGACGTGAACAGTGCATGATCAGTCTCGTGATCAGTGCATGATAGCCACGTGATCAGTGCATGATCAGTCACCTGATGGGTGTGTGATCATTCACGTGACCTGTACATGGTAGCTACATGATCATTGCATGATCAGCCACGTGAGTAGTTCATGATAGCCACGTGATCACTGCATGATCAGTCACGCGATCAGTGCATGATCAGTCATGTGACCAGTACATGGTAGCTGCGTGATCATGCATGATCAGCCACGTGAGCAGTGCATGATAGCCACGCGATCAGTGCATGATCAGTCACGTGATCAGTGCATGATCAGTCACGTGATCAGTGCATGATCAGCCACGCGATCAGTGCATGATCAGCCACGTGATCAGTGCATGATCAGTCACGTGATCAGTGCATGATCAGTTACGTGATCAGTGCATGATCAGCCACGTGATCAGTGCATGATCAGCCATGATCAGTGCATGATCAATTACGTGATCAGTGCATGATCAGTCACGTGATCAGTGCATGGTAGCTACGTGATCATTGCATGATCAGCCACGTGATCAGTGCATGATAGCCACGCGATCAGTGCATGATAGCCACGTGATCAGTGCATGATCAGTCACGTGATCGTGTGCATGATCAGCCACGTGATCAGTGCATGATATCCACGTGATCAGTGCATGATCAGCCACGTGATCAGTGCATGAGAGCCACGTGATCAGTGCATGATCAGTCGTGATACATGTGTGATCAGCCACGTGATCAGTGCATGATCAGCCACGTGATCAGTGCATGATCAATTACGCGATCAGTGCATGATCAGTCACGTGACCAGTACATGGTTGCTACGTGATCGTGCATGATCAGCCACGTGAGCAGTGCATGATAGCCACGTGGTCAGTGCATGATCAGTCACGTGATCAGTACATGATCAGTCACGTGAACAGTGCATGATCATTTACGCGATCTTTGCATGATCAGTCACGCTACCAGTATATGGTTGCTACGTGATCATTCCATGAGCCACGTGAGCAGTGCATGATAGCCACGCGATGTGTGCATGAGTTACGTGAGCAGAGTATGATCAGCCACGTGATCAGTGCATGAGTGCCACGTGATCAGTGCATGATATGTCACGTGACAGGTGTGTGATCAGCCACGCGAACAGTGCATGATCAGCCACGTGATCAGTGCATGATAGCCACGCGATCAGTGCATGATCAGTTACGTGAGCAGTGCATGATCAGCCACGTGATCAGTGCATGGTCAGACACGTGAACAGTGTATGATCAGCCACGTGATCAGTGCATGATATCCAAGTGATCAGTGCATGATCATCACGTGATCAGTGTATGATCAGCCACGCGAACAGTGCATGCTCAGTCACGTGATTTGGGCCTGCTGAGCTGCGTGATTACTGTCTGCTCATCTGCTTGACAATTGCCAGCTGAGCTGCACGATTCCTGCCTGTCATCTGCTTGACAATTGCCAGCTGTGCCGCGTAATTCCTGCCTGCTCAGCTGCTTGATTATTGCCAGCTGAGCAGCATGATTCCTCACACCTGAGTTCCATGATTATTGCCTGCTGACTGTTTGATTCGTGCCTACTCAGCTCTTTGTTTATTGCCTCCAGAGGCACATGATCAGTGTATGATAGCAAACATGATCAGCGCATGATCAGTCACATGATCAGCGCCATTAAGTCACGTGATCACTACATGATAGTCACGTGATCAGTCCATGCTCAGTCACGGTATCAGTGCATGATCAGCCACGTGATCAGTGCATGATCTGTCACATGATTAGTGTATGATCATCCACGTGATCAGTGCACGGGCAGCCATGTGATCAGTGCATATAGACGTGATCAGTGCATGATCAGTCTCGTGATCAGTGCATGATAGCCACGTGATCAGTGCATGATCAGTCACCTGATGGGTGTATGATCATTCACGTGACCTGTACATGGTAGCTACATGATCATTGCATGATCAGCCACGTGAGTAGTTCATGATAGCCACGCGATCACTGCATGATCAGTCACGTGATCAGTGCATGATCAGTCATGTGACCAGTACATGGTAGCTGCGTGATCATGGCATGATCAGCCACGTGAGCAGTGCATGATAGCCACGTGATCAGTGCATGATCAGTCACGTGATCAGTGCATGATCAGTCACGTGATCAGTGCATGATCAGCCACGTGATCAGTGCATGATCAGGCACGTGATCAGTGCATGATCAGCCACGTGATCAGTGCATGATAGCCACGTGATCAGTGCATGATCAGTCACGTGATCAGTGCATGATCAGCCACGTGATCAGTGCATGATCAGCCACGTGATCAGTGCATGATCAGCACGTGATCAGTGCATGATCAGCCACGTGATCAGTGCATGATCAGCCACGTGATCAGTGCATGATCAATTACGCGCTCAGTGCATGATCAGTCACGTGATCAGTACATGATAGCTACGTGATCATTGCATGATCAGCCACGTGATCAGTGCATGATAGCCACGTGATCAGTGCATGATAGCCACGTGATCAGTGCATGATCAGTCATGTGATACGTGCGTGATCAGCCACGTGATCAGTGCATGATATCCACGCGATCAGTGCATGACAGCCACGCGATCAGTGCATGAGAGCCACGTGATCAGTGCATGATCAGTCACGTGATACATGTGTGATCAGCCACGTGATCAGTGCATGATGAGCCACGTGATCAGTGCATGATCAATTACGTGATCAGTGCATGATCAGTCACGTGACCAGTACATGGTTGCTACGTGATCGTGCATGATCAGCCACGTGAGCAGAGCATGATAGCCACGTGATCAGTGCATGATCAGTCACGTGATCAGTACATGATCAGTCACGTGAACAGTGCATGATCATTTACGTGATCAGTGCATGATCAGTCACGTGACCAGTATATGGTTGCTACGTGATCATTCCATGAGCCACGTGAGCAGTGCATGATAGCCACGTGATGTGTGCATGAGTTACGTGAGCAGAGTATGATCAGCCACGTGATCAGTGCATGAGTGCCACGTGATCAGTGCATGATATGTCACGTGACAGGTGTGTGATCAGCCACGTGAACAGTGCATGTTCAGCCACGTGATCAGTGCATGATAGCCACGTGATCAGTGCATGATCAGTTACGTGAGCAGTGTATGATCAGCCACGTGATCAGTGCATGGTCAGACACGCGAACAGTGTATGATCAGCCACGTGATCAGTGCATGATATCCAAGTGATCAGTGCATGATCATCACGTGATCAGTGTATGATCAGCCACGTGAACAGTGCATGCTCAGTCACGCGATCTGGGCCTGCTGAGCTGCGTGATTACTGTCTGCTCATCTGCTTGACAATTGCCAGCTGAGCTGCACGATTCCTGCCTGTCATCTGCTTGACAATTGCCAGCTGTGCTGCGTAATTCCTGCCTGCTCAGCTGCTTGATTATTGCCAGCTGAGCAGCATGATTCCTCACACCTGAGTTCCATGATTATTGCCTGCTGACTGTTTGATTCGTGCCTACTCAGCTCTTTGTTTATTGCCTCCAGAGGCACATGATCAGTGTATGATAGCAAACATGATCAGCGCATGATCAGTCACATGATCAGCGCCATTAAGTCACGTGATCACTACATGATAGTCATGTGATCAGTCCATGCTCAGTCACGGTATCAGTGCATGATCAGCCACGTGATCAGTGCATGATCTGTCACATGATTAGTGTATGATCATCCACGTGATCAGTGCATGGCAGTCATGTGATCAGTGCATGATATAGACGTGAACAGTGCATGATCAGTCGTGATCAGTGCATGATAGCCACGTGATCAGTGCATGATCAGTCACCTGATGGTGTATGATCATTCACGTGACCTGTACATGGTAGCTACATGATCATTGCATGATCAGCCACGTGAGTAGTGCATGATAGCCACGTGATCAGTGCATGATCAGTCACGTGATCAGTGCATGATCAGTCATGTGACCAGTACATGGTAGCTGCGTGATCATGCATGATCAGCCACGTGATCAGTGCATGATCAGCCACGTGATCAGTGCATGATCAGTCACGTGATCAGTGCATGATCAGCCACGTGATCAGTGCATGATCAGGCACGTGATCAGTGCATGATCAGCCACGTGATCAGTGCATGATAGCCACGTGATCAGTGCATGATCAGTCACGTGATCAGTGCATGATCAGTCACGTGATCAGTGCATGATCAGCCACGTGATCAGTGCATGATCAGCCACGTGATCAGTGCATGATCAATTCGTGATCAGTGCATGATCAGTCGTGATCAGTACATGGTAGCTACGTGATCAGTGCATGATCAGCCACGTGATCAGTGCATGATCAGCCACGTGATCAGTGCATGATAGCCACGTGATCAGTGCATGATCAGTCATGTGATCAGTGTATGATCAGCCACGTGATCAGTGCATGATCAGACACGTGATCAGTGTATGATCAGCCACGTGATCAGTGCATGATATCCACGTGATCAGTGCATGATCATCACGTGATCAGTGTATGATCAGCCACGTGAACAGTGCATGCTCAGTCACGTGATCAGGGCCTGCTGAGCTGCGTGATTACTGTCTGCTCATCTGCTTGACAATTGCCAGCTGAGCTGCACGATTCCTGCCTGTCATCTGCTTGACAATTGCCAGCTGTGCTGCATAATTCCTGCCTGCTCAGCTGCTTGATTATTGCCAGCTGAGCAGCATGATTCCTCACACCTGAGTTCCATGATTATTGCCTGCTGACTGTTTGATTCGTGCCTACTCAGCTCTTTGTTTATTGCCTCCAGAGGCACATGATCAGTGTATGATAGCAAACATGATCAGCGCATGATCAGTCACATGATCAGCGCCATTAA
The DNA here is from genome assembly GCF_032452875.1 of Bos javanicus. Classification (NCBI taxonomy): domain Eukaryota; kingdom Metazoa; phylum Chordata; class Mammalia; order Artiodactyla; family Bovidae; genus Bos; species Bos javanicus. The sequence goes on along the minus strand of NW_026894369.1, from coordinate 54,035 downwards.
GTCACGTGATCACTACATGATAGTCATGTGATCAGTCCATGCTCAGTCACGGTATCAGTGCATGATCAGCCACGTGATCAGTGCATGATCTGTCACAAGATTAGTGTATGATCATCCACGTGATCAGTGCATGGGCAGTCATGTGATCAGTGCATGATATAGACGTGATCAGTGCATGATCAGTCACGTGATCAGTGCATGATAGCCACGTGATCAGTGCATGATCAGTCACCTGATGGGTGTATGATCATTCACGTGACCTGTACATGGTAGCTACATGATCATTGCATGATCAGCCACGTGAGTAGTGCATGATAGCCACGTGATCACTGCATGATCAGTCACGTGATCAGTGCATGATCAGTCATGTGACCAGTACATGGTAGCTGCGTGATCATGGCATGATCAGCCACGTGAGCAGTGCATGATAGCCACGTGATCAGTGCATGATCAGACACGTGATCAGTGCATGATCAGTCACGTGATCAGTGCATGATCAGCCACGTGATCAGTGCATGATCAGCCACGTGATCAGTGCATGATCAGTCACGTGATCAGTGCATGATCAGTCACGTGATCAGTGCATGATCAGCCACGTGATCAGTGCATGATCAGCCACGTGATCAGTGCATGATCAATACGTGATCAGTGCATGATCAGTCACGTGACCAGTACATGGTAGCTACGTGATCAGTGCATGATCAGCCACGTGATCAGTGCATGATAGCCACGTGATCAGTGCATGATAGCCACGTGATCAGTGCATGATCAGTCATGTGATACGTGTGTGATCAGCCACGTGATCAGTGCATGATATCCACGTGATCAGTGCATGACAGCCACGTGATCAGTGCATGATAGCCACGTGATCAGTGCATGATCAGTCACGTGATACATGTGTGATCAGCCACGTGATCAGTGCATGATGAGCCACGTGATCAGTGCATGATCAATTACGTGATCAGTGCATGATCAGTCACGTGACCAGTACATGGTTGCTACGTGATCGTTGCATGATCAGCCACGTGAGCAGTGCATGATAGCCACGTGATCAGTGCATGATCAGTCACGTGATCAGTGCATGATCAGTCACGTGAACAGTGCATGATCATTTACGTGATCTTTGCATGATCAGTCACGTGACCAGTATATGGTTGCTACGTGATCATTCCATGACGAGCCACGTGAGCAGTGCATGATAGCCACGTGATGTGTGCATGAGTTACGTGAGCAGAGTATGATCAGCCACGTGATCAGTGCATGAGTGCCAGGTGATCAGTGCATGATATGTCACGTGACAGGTGTGTGATCAGCCACGTGAACAGTGCATGTTCAGCCACGTGATCAGTGCATGATAGTCACGTGATCAGTGCATGATCAGTTACGTGAGCAGTGTATGATCAGCCACGTGATCAGTGCATGGTCAGCCACGTGATCAGTGCATGATATCCAAGTGATCAGTACATGATCATCACGTGATCAGTGTATGATCAGCCACGTGAACAGTGCATGCTCAGTCACGTGATCTGGGCCTGCTGAGCTGCGTGATTACTGTCTGCTCATCTGCTTGACAATTGCCAGCTGAGCTGCACGATTCCTGCCTGTCATCTGCTTGACAATTGCCAGCTGTGCTGCGTAATTCCTGCCTGCTCAGCTGCTTGATTATTGCCAGCTGAGCAGCATGATTCCTCACACCTGAGTTCCATGATTATTGCCTGCTGACTGTTTGATTCGTGCCTACTCAGCTCTTTGTTTATTGCCTCCAGAGGCACATGATCAGTGTATGATAGCAAACATGATCAGCGCATGATCAGTCACATGATCAGCGCCATTAAGTCACGTGATCACTACATGATAGTCATGTGATCAGTCCATGCTCAGTCACGGTATCAGTGCATGATCAGCCACGTGATCAGTGCATGATCTGTCACATGATTAGTGTATCATCCACGTGATCAGTGCATGGGCAGTCATGTGATCAGTGCATGATATAGACGTGATCAGTGCATGATCAGTCACGTGATCAGTGCATGATAGCCACGTGATCAGTGCATGATCAGTCACCTGATGGGTGTATGATCATTCACGTGACCTGTACATGGTAGCTACATGATCATTGCATGATCAGCCACGTGAGTAGTGCATGATAGCCACGTGATCACTGCATGATCAGTCACGTGATCAGTGCATGATCAGTCATGTGACCAGTACATGGTAGCTGCTTGATCATGGCATGATCAGCCACGTGAGCAGTGCATGATAGCCACGTGATCAGTGCATGATCAGACACGTGATCAGTGCATGATCAGTCACGTGATCAGTGCATGATCAGCCACGTGATCAGTGCATGATCAGGCACGTGATCAGTGTATGTCAGCCACGTGATCAGTGCATGATAGCCACGTGATCAGTGCATGATCAGTCACGTGATCAGTGCATGATCAGTTACGTGATCAGTGTATGATCAGCCACGTGATCAGTGCATGATCAGCCACATGATCAGTGCATGATCAGTACGTGATCAGTGCATGATCAGTCACGTGACCAGTACATGGTAGCCACGTGATCATTGCATGATCAGCCACGTGATCAGTGCATGATCAGCCACGTGATCAGTGCATGATAGTCACGTGATCAGTGCATGATCAGTCACGTGATCAGTGTGTGATCAGCCACGTGATCAGTGCATGATATCCACGTGATCAGTGCATGATCAGCCACGTGATCAGTGCATGAGAGCCACGTGATCAGTGCATGATCAGTCACGTGATCATGTGTGATCAGCCACGTGATCAGTGCATGATGAGCCACGTGATCAGTGCAGGATCATTACGTGATCAGTGCATGATCAGTCACGTGACCAGTGCATGGTTGCTACGTGATCGTTGCATGATCAGCCACGTGAGCAGTGCATGATAGCCACGTGATCAGTGCATGATCAGTCACGTGATCAGTGCATGATCAGTCACGTGATCAGTGCATGATCACGTGATCAGTGCATGATCAGCCACGTGATCAGTGCATGATAGCCACGTGATCAGTGCATGATCAGCCACGTGATCAGTGCATGATCAGTCACGTGATCAGTGCATGATCAGCCACGTGATCAGTGCATGATCAGCACGTGATCAGTGCATGATAGTCACGTGATCAGTGCATGATCAGCCACGTGATCAGTGCATGATCAGCCACGTGATCAGTGCATGATAGCCACGTGATCAGTGCATGATCAGTTACGTGATCAGTGTATGATCAGCCACGTGACCAGTACATGGTCAGACACGTGATCAGTGCATGATCAGCCACGTGATCAGTGCATGATATCCAAGTGATCAGTGCATGATCATCACGTGATCAGTGTATGATCAGCCACGTGAACAGTGCATGCTCAGTCACGTGATCTGGGCCTGCTGAGCTGCGTGATTACTGTCTGCTCATCTGCTTGACAATTGCCAGCTGAGCTGCACGATTCCTGCCTGTCATCTGCTTGACAATTGCCAGCTGTGCTGCGTAATTCCTGCCTGCTCAGCTGCTTGATTATTGCCAGCTGAGCAGCATGATTCCTCACACCTGAGTTCCATGATTATTGCCTGCTGACTGTTTGATTCGTGCCTACTCAGCTCTTTGTTTATTGCCTCCAGAGGCACATGATCAGTGTATGATAGCAAACATGATCAGCGCATGATCAGTCACATGATCAGCGCCATTAAGTCACGTGATCACTACATGATAGTCATGTGATCAGTCCATGCTCAGTCACGGTATCAGTGCATGATCAGCCACGTGATCAGTGCATGATCTGTCACAAGATCAGTGTATGATCATCCACGTGATCAGTGCATGGGCAGTCATGTGATCAGTGCATGATATAGACGTGATCAGTGCATGATCAGTCTCGTGATCAGTGCATGATAGCCACGTGATCAGTGCATGATCAGTCACCTGATGGGTGTATGATCATTCACGTGACCTGTACATGGTAGCTACATGATCATTGCATGATCAGCCACGTGAGTAGTGCATGATAGCCACGTGATCAGTGCATGATCAGTCACGTGATCAGTGCATGATCAGTCATGTGACCAGTACATGGTAGCTGCGTGATCATGGCATGATCAGCCACGTGATCAGTGCATGATAGCCACGTGATCAGTGCATGATCAGACACGTGATCAGTGCATGATCAGTCACGTGATCAGTGCATGATCAGCCACGTGATCAGTGCATGATCAGGCACGTGATCAGTGCATGTCCAGCCACGTGATCAGTGCATGATAGCCACGTGATCAGTGCATGATCAGTCACGTGATCAGTGCATGATCAGTTACGTGATCAGTGCATGATCAGCCACGTGATCAGTGCATGATCAGCCACGTGATCAGTGCATGATCAGCCACGTGATCAGTGCATGATCAGCCATGATCAGTGCATGATCATTACGTGATCAGTGCATGATCAGTCACGTGACCAGTACATGGTGGCTACGTGATCATTGCATGATCAGCCACGTGATCAGTGCATGATAGCCACGTGATCAGTGCATGATAGCCACGTGATCAGTGCATGATCAGTCATGTGATCGTGTGTGATCAGCCACGTGATCAGTGCATGATATCCACGTGATCAGTGCATGACAGCCACGTGATCAGTGCATGAGAGCCACGTGATCAGTGCATGATCAGTCACGTGATACATGTGTGATCAGCCACGTGATCAGTGCATGATGAGCCACGTGATCAGTGCAGGATCAATTACGTGATCAGTGCATGATCAGTCACGTGACCAGTACATGGTTGCTACGTGATCGTTGCATGATCAGCCACGTGAGCAGAGCATGATAGCCACGTGATCAGTGCATGATCAGTCACGTGATCAGTACATGATCAGTCACGTGAACAGTGCATGATCATTTACGTGATTTTGCATGATCAGTCACGTTACCAGTATATGGTTGCTACGTGATCATTCCATGGCGAGCCACGTGAGCAGTGCATGATAGCCACGTGATGTGTGCATGAGTTACGTGAGCAGAGTATGATCAGCCACGTGATCAGTGCATGAGTGCCACGTGATCAGTGCATGATATGTCACGTGACAGGTGTGTGATCAGCCACGTGAACAGTGCATGTTCAGCCACGTGATCAGTGCATGATAGCCACGTGATCAGTGCATGATCAGTTACGTGAGCAGTGTATGATCAGCCACGTGATCAGTGCATGGTCAGACACGTGAACAGTGTATGATCAGCCACGTGATCAGTGCATGATATCCAAGTGATCAGTGCATGATCATCACGTGATCAGTGTATGATCAGCCACGTGAACAGTGCATGCTCAGTCACGTGATCTGGGCCTGCTGAGCTGCGTGATTACTGTCTGCTCATCTGCTTGACAATTGCCAGCTGAGCTGCACGATTCCTGCCTGTCATCTGCTTGACAATTGCCAGCTGTGCTGCATAATTCCTGCCTGCTCAGCTGCTTGATTATTGCCAGCTGAGCAGCATGATTCCTCACACCTGAGTTCCATGATTATTGCCTGCTGACTGTTTGATTCGTGCCTACTCAGCTCTTTGTTTATTGCCTCCAGAGGCACATGATCAGTGTATGATAGCAAACATGATCAGCGCATGATCAGTCACATGATCAGCGCCATTAAGTCACGTGATCACTACATGATAGTCATGTGATCAGTCCATGCTCAGTCACGGTATCAGTGCATGATCAGCCACGTGATCAGTGCATGATCTGTCACAAGATTAGTGTATGATCATCCACGTGATCAGTGCATCAGTCATGTGATCAGTGCATGATATAGACGTGATCAGTGCATGATCAGTCTCGTGATCAGTGCATGATAGCCACGTGATCAGTGCATGATCAGTCACCTGATGGGTGTATGATCATTCACGTGACCTGTACATGGTAGCTACATGATCATTGCATGATCAGCCACGTGAGTAGTGCATGATAGCCACGTGATCAGTGCATGATCAGTCACGTGATCAGTGCATGATCAGTCATGTGACCAGTACATGGTAGCTGCGTGATCATGGCATGATCAGCCACGTGAGCAGTGCATGATAGCCACGTGATCAGTGCATGATCAGACACGTGATCAGTGCATGATCAGTCACGTGATCAGTGCATGATCAGCCACGTGATCAGTGCATGATCAGCGTGATCAGTGCATGTCAGCCACGTGATCAGTGCATGATAGCCACGTGATCAGTGCATGATCAGTCACGTGATCAGTGCATGATCAGTCACGTGATCAGTGCATGATCAGCCACGTGATCAGTGCATGATCAGCCACATGATCAGTGCATGATCAATTACGTGATCAGTGCATGATCAGTCACGTGACCAGTACATGGTAGCTACGTGATCAGTGCATGATCAGCCACGTGATCAGTGCATGATAGCCACGTGATCAGTGCATGATAGCCACGTGATCAGTGCATGATCAGTCACGTGATAGTGCATGATCAGCCACGTGATCAGTGCATGATCAGACACGTGATCAGTGTATGATCAGCCACGTGATCAGTGCATGATATCACGTGATCAGTGCATGATCACGTGATCAGTGTATGATCAGCCACGTGAACAGTGCATGCTCAGTCACGTGATCTGGGCCTGCTGAGCTGCGTGATTACTGTCTGCTCATCTGCTTGACAATTGCCAGCTGAGCTGCACGATTCCTGCCTGTCATCTGCTTGACAATTGCCAGCTGTGCTGCATAATTCCTGCCTGCTCAGCTGCTTGATTATTGCCAGCTGAGCAGCATGATTCCTCACACCTGAGTTCCATGATTATTGCCTGCTGACTGTTTGATTCGTGCCTACTCAGCTCTTTGTTTATTGCCTCCAGAGGCACATGATCAGTGTATGATAGCAAACATGATCAGCGCATGATCAGTCACATGATCAGCCATTAAGTCACGTGATCACTACATGATAGTCATGTGATCAGTCCATGCTCAGTCACGTATCAGTGCATGATCAGCCACGTGATCAGTGCATGATCTGTCACAAGATTAGTGTATGATCATCCACGTGATCAGTGCATGGGCAGTCATGTGATCAGTGCATGATATAGGCGTGAACAGTGCATGATCAGTCTCGTGATCAGTGCATGATAGCCACGTGATCAGTGCATGATCAGTCACCTGATGGGTGTATGATCATTCACGTGACCTGTACATGGTAGCTACATGATCATTGCATGATCAGCCACGTGATAGTGCATGATAGCCACGTGATCAGTGCATGATCAGTCACGTGATCAGTGCATGATCAGTCATGTGACAGTACATGGTAGCTGCGTGATGGCATGATCAGCCACGTGATCAGTGCATGATAGCCACGTGATCAGTGCATGATCACCACGTGATCAGTGCATGATCAGTCACGTGATCAGTGCATGATCAGCCACGTGATCAGTGCATGATCAGCCACGTGATCAGTGCATGATCAGTCACGTGATCAGTGCATGATCAGTCATGTGATCAGTGCATGATCAGCCACGTGATCAGTGCATGATCAGCCACATGATCAGTGCATGATCAATTACGTGATCAGTGCATGATCAGTCACGTGACCAGTACATGGTAGCTACGTGATCATTGCATGATCAGCCACGTGATCAGTGCATGATAGCCACGTGATCAGTGCATGATAGCCACGTGATCAGTGCATGATCAGTCATGTGATATGTGTGATCAGCCACATGATCAGTGCATGATATCCACGTGATCAGTGCATGACAGCCACGTGATCAGTGCATGAGCCACGTGATCAGTGCATGATCAGTCACGTGATACATGTGTGATCAGCCACGTGATCAGTGCATGATGAGCCACGTGATCAGTGCAGGATCAATTACGTGATCAGTGCATGATCAGTCACGTGACCAGTACATGGTTGCTACGTGATCGCATGATCAGCCACGTGAGCAGTGCATGATAGCCACGTGATCAGTGCATGATCAGTCACGTGATCAGTACATGATCAGTCACGTGAACAGTGCATGATCATTTACGTGATCTGTGCATGATCAGTCACGTTACCAGTATATGGTGCTACGTGATCATTCCATGACGAGCCACGTGAGCAGTGCATGATAGCCACGTGATGTGTGCATGAGTTACGTGAGCAGAGTATGATCAGCCACGTGATCAGTGCATGAGTGCCACGTGATCAGTGCAGGATATGTCACGTGACAGGTGTGTGATCAGCCACGTGAACAGTGCATGTTCAGCCACGTGATCAGTGCATGATAGCCACGTGATCAGTGCATGATCAGTTACGTGAGCAGTGTATGATCAGCCACGTGATCAGTGCATGGTCAGACACGTGAACAGTGTATGATCAGCCACGTGATCAGTGCATGATATCCAAGTGATCAGTGCATGATCATCACGTGATCAGTGTATGATCAGCCACGTGAACAGTGCATGCTCAGTCACGTGACCTGGGCCTGCTGAGCTGCGTGATTACTGTCTGCTCATCTGCTTGACAATTGCCAGCTGAGCTGCACGATTCCTGCCTGTCATCTGCTTGACAATTGCCAGCTGTGCTGCGTAATTCCTGCCTGCTCAGCTGCTTGATTATTGCCAGCTGAGCAGCATGATTCCTCACACCTGAGTTTCATGATTATTGCCTGCTGACTGTTTGATTCGTGCCTACTCAGCTCTTTGTTTATTGCCTCCAGAGGCACATGATCAGTGTATGATAGCAAACATGATCAGCGCATGATCAGTCACATGATCAGCGCCATTAAGTCACGTGATCACTACATGATAGTCATGTGATCAGTCCATGCTCAGTCACGGTATCAGTGCATGATCAGCCACGTGATCAGTGCATGATCTGTCACATGATTAGTGTATGATCATCCACGTGATCAGTGCATGGGCAGTCATGTGATCAGTGCATGATATAGACGTGATCAGTGCATGATCAGTCTCGTGATCAGTGCATGATAGCCACGTGATCAGTGCATGATCAGTCACCTGATGGGTGTATGATCATTCAAGTGACCTGTACATGGTAGCTACATGATCATTGCATGATCAGCCACGTGAGTAGTGCATGATAGCCACGTGATCACTGCATGATCAGTCACGTGATCAGTGCATGATCAGTCATGTGACCAGTACATGGTAGCTGCGTGATCAGCATGATCAGCCACGTGAGCAGTGCATGATAGCCACGTGATCAGTGCATGATCAGACACGAGATCAGTGCATGATCAGTCACGTGATCAGTGCATGATCAGCCACGTGATCAGTGCATGATCAGGCACGTGATCAGTGTATGTCAGCCACGTGATCAGTGCATGATAGCCACGTGATCAGTGCATGATCATCACGTGATCAGTGCATGATCAGTTACGTGATCAGTGCATGATCAGCCACGTGATCAGTGCATGATCAGCCACATGATCAGTGCATGATCATTACGTGATCAGTGCATGATCAGTCACGTGACAGTACATGAGTAGCCACGTGATCAGTGCATGATCAGCCACGTGATCAGTGCATGATCAGCCACGTGATCAGTGCATGATCAGCCACGTGATCAGTGCATGATCAGTCATGTGATACGTGTGTGATCAGCCACGTGATCAGTGCATGATAGCCACGTGATCAGTGCATGATAGCCACGTGATCAGTGCATGAGTGCCATGATCAGTGCATGAGTGCCACGTGATCAGTGCATGATAGTCACGTGACAGTGTGTGATCAGCCACGTGATCAGTGCATGATCAGCCACGTGATCAGTGCATGATAGCCACGTGATCAGTGCATGATCAGTTACGTGAGCAGTGTATGATCAGCCACGTGATCAGTGCATGATATCCACGTGATCAGTGCATGATCATCACGTGATCAGTGTATGATCAGCCACGTGAACAGTGCATGCTCAGTCACGTGATCTGGGCCTGCTGAGCTGCGTGATTACTGTCTGCTCATCTGCTTGACAATTGCCAGCTGAGCTGCACGATTCCTGCCTGTCATCTGCTTGACAATTGCCAGCTGTGCTGCGTAATCCTGCCTGCTCAGCTGCTTGATCAGTGCCAGCTGAGCAGCATGATTCCTCACACCTGAGTTCCATGATTATTGCCTGCTGACTGTTTGATTCGTGCCTACTCAGCTCTTTGTTTATTGCCTCCAGAGGCACATGATCAGTGTATGATAGCAAACATGATCAGCGCATGATCAGTCACGTGATCAGTGCCATTAAGTCACGTGATCACTGCATGATAGTCATGTGATCAGTCCATGCTCAGTCACGGTATCAGTGCATGATCAGCCACGTGATCAGTGCATGATCTGTCACAAGATTAGTGTATGATCATCCACGTGATCAGTGCATGGGCAGTCATGTGATCAGTGCATGATATAGACGTGATCAGTGCATGATCAGTCTCGTGATCAGTGCATGATAGCCACGTGATCAGTGCATGATCAGTCACCTGATGCGTGTATGATCATTCACGTGACCTGTACATGGTAGCTACATGATCATTGCATGATCAGCCACGTGAGTAGTGCATGATAGCCACGTGATCACTGCATGATCAGTCACGTGATCAGTGCATGATCAGTCATGTGACCAGTGCATGGTAGCTGCGTGATCATGCATGATCAGCCACGTGATCAGTGCATGATAGCCACGTGATCAGTGCATGATCAGCCACGTGATCAGTGCATGATCAGCCACGTGATCAGTGCATGATCAGCCACGTGATCAGTGCATGATCAGTCACGTGATCAGTGCATGATCAGCCACGTGATCAGTGCATGATAGCCACGTGATCAGTGCATGATCAGTCACGTGATCAGTGCATGATCAGTACGTGATCAGTGCATGATCAGCCACGTGATCAGTGCATGATCAGCCACGTGATCAGTGCATGATCAATTACGTGATCAGTGCATGATCAGTCACGTGACCAGTACATGGTAGCTACGTGATCATTGCATGATCAGTCACGTGATCAGTGCATGATAGCCACGTGATCAGTGCATGATAGCCACGTGATCAGTGCATGATCAGTCACGTGACGTGTGTGATCAGCCACGTGATCAGTGCATGATAGCCACGTGATCAGTGCATGGCCATGTGATCAGTGCGTGATGCCAGGTGTGCTTGATCAGTGCCACGTGATCAGTGCATGATAGTCACGTGATCAGTGCATGATCAGCCACGTGATCAGTGCATGATCAGTTACGTGAGCAGTGCATGATAAGCCACGTGATCAGTGCATGGTCAGACACGTGAACAGTGTATGATCAGCCACGTGATCAGTGCATGATATCCAGTGATCAGTGCATGATCATCACGTGATCAGTGCATGATCAGCCACGTGAACAGTGCATGCTCAGTCACGTGATCTGGGCCTGCTGAGCTGCGTAATTACTGTCTGCTCATCTGCTTGACAATTGCCAGCTGAGCTGCACGATTCCTGCCTGTCATCTGCTTGACAATTGCCAGCTGTGCTGCGTAGTTCCTGCCTGCTCAGCTGCTTGATTATTGCCAGCTGAGCAGCATGATTCCTCACACCTGAGTTCCATGATTATTGCCTGCTGACTGTTTGATTCGTACCTACTCAGCTCTTTGTTTATTGCCTCCAGAGGCACATGATCAGTGTATGATAGCAAACATGATCAGCGCATGATCAGTCACATGATCAGCGCCATTAAGTCACGTGATCACTACATGATAGTCATGTGATCAGTCCATGCTCAGTCACGGTATCAGTGCATGATCAGCCACGTGATCAGTGCATGATCTGTCACAAGATTAGTGTATGATCATCCACGTGATCAGTGCATGGGCAGTCATGTGATCAGTGCATGATATAGACGTGAACAGTGCATGATCAGTCTCGTGATCAGTGCATGATAGCCACGTGATCAGTGCATGATCAGTCACCTGATCAGTGTATGATCATTCACGTGACCTGTACATGGTCGCTACATGATCGTTGCATGATCAGCCACGTGAGCAGATCATGATAGCCACGTGGTCAGTGCATGATCAGTCACGTGATCAGTGCATGATCAGTCATGTGACCAGTACATGGTAGCTGCGTGATCATGGCATGATCAGCCACGTGAGCAGTGCATGATAGCCACGTGATCAGTGCATGATCAGTCACGAGATCAGTGCATGATCAGTCACGTGATCAGTGCATGATCAACCACGTGATCAGTGCATGACCAGGCCATGATCAGTGCATGATCAGCCACGTGATCAGTGCATGATCAGTTATGTGATCAGTGTATGATCAGTCACGTGATCAGTGCATGATCAGCCACGCGATCAGTGCATGATCAGTTACGTGATCAGTGCATGATCAGTCACGTGATCAGTGCATGGTAGCTACGTGATCATTGCATGATCAGCCACGTGATCAGTGCATGATAGCCACGTGATGAGTGCATGATCAGTCATGTGATCGTGTGTGATCAGCCACGTGATCAGTGCATGATATCCACGTGATCAGTGCATGACAGCCACGTGATCAGTGCATGAGCACGTGATCAGTGCATGATCAGTCACGTGATACATGTGTGATCAGCCACGTGATCAGTGCATGATGAGCCACGTGATCAGTGCAGGATCAATTACGTGATCAGTGCATGATCAGTCACGTGACCAGTACATGGTTGCTCGTGATCGTTGCATGATCAGCCACGTGAGCAGAGCATGATAGCCACGTGGTCAGTGCATGATCAGTCACGTGATCGGTACATGATCAGTCACGTGAACAGTGCATGATCATTTACGTGATCTTTGCATGATCAGTCACGTTACCAGTATATGGTTGCTACGTGATCATTCCATGAGAGCCACGTGAGCAGTGCATGATAGCCACGTGATGTGTGCATGATTCGTGATGAGTATGATCAGCCACGTGATCAGTGCATGAGTGCCACGTGATCAGTGCATGATATGTCACGTGACAGGTGTGTGATCAGCCACGTGAACAGTGCATGTTCAGCCACGTGATCAGTGCATGATAGCCACGTGATCAGTGCATGATCAGTTACGTGAGCAGTGTATGATCAGCCACGTGATCAGTGCATGGTCAGACACGTGAACAGTGTATGATCAGCCACGTGATCAGTGCATGATATCCAAGTGATCAGTGCATGATCATCACGTGATCAGTGTATGATCAGCCACGTGAACAGTGCATGCTCAGTCACGCGATCTGGGCCTGCTGAGCTGCGTGATTACTATCTGCTCATCTGCTTGACAATTGCCAGCTGAGCTGCACGATTCCTGCCTGTCATCTGCTTGACAATTGCCAGCTGTGCTGCGTAATTCCTGCCTGCTCAGCTGCTTGATTATTGCCAGCTGAGCAGCATGATTCCTCACACCTGAGTTCCATGATTATTGCCTGCTGACTGTTTGATTCGTGCCTACTCAGCTCTTTGTTTATTGCCTCCAGAGGCACATGATCAGTGTATGATAGCAAACATGATCAGCGCATGATCAGTCACATGATCAGCGCCATTAAGTCACGTGATCACTACATGATAGTCATGTGATCAGTCCATGCTCAGTCACGGTATCAGTGCATGATCAGCCACGTGATCAGTGCATGATCTGTCACAAGATTAGTGTATGATCATCCGTGATCAGTGCGGGCAGTCATGTGATCAGTGCATGATATAGACGTGAACAGTGCATGATCAGTCTCGTGATCAGTGCATGATAGCCACGTGATCAGTGCATGATCAGTCACCTGATGGGTGTATGATCATTCACGTGACCTGTACATAGTAGCTACATGATCATTGCATGATCAGCCACGTGATTAGTTCATGATAGCCACGTGATCACTGCATGATCAGTCACGTGATCAGTGCATGATCAGTCATGTGACCAGTACATGGTAGCTGCGTGATCATGGCATGATCAGCCGCGTGAGCAGTGCATGATAGCCACGTGATCAGTGCATGATCAGACACGAGATCAGTGCATGATCAGTCACGTGATCAGTGCATGATCAGCCGTGATCAGTGCATGATCAGCACGTGATCAGTGCATGATCATCACGTGATCAGTGCATGATCAGTTACGTGATCAGTGTATGATCAGCCACGTGATCAGTGCATGATCAGCCACGTGATCAGTGCATGATCAATTACGTGATCAGTGCATGATCAGTCACGTGATCAGTACATGGTAGCTACGTGATCAGTGCCTGATCAGCCACGTGATCAGTGCATGATAGCCACGTGATCAGTGCATGATCATTCACGTGATCGGTGTATGATCAGTCACGTGACCAGTACATGGTCAGTGCATGATCAGTGCATGATCAGCCACGTGAGCAGTTCCGCATGTACGTGATCAGTGCATGTCAGTCACGTGATCAGTGCATGATCAGTCACGTGATCAGTGCATGGTAGCTGCGTGATCATGGCATGATCACCACGTGAGCAGTGCATGATAGCCACGTGATCAGTGCATGATCAGTCACGTGATCAGTGCATGATCAGTCACGTGATCAGTGCATGATCAGCACGTGATCAGTGCATGATCAGCCACGTGATCAGTGTATGTCCAGCCACGTGATCAGTGCATGATAGCCACGTGATCAGTGCATGATCAGTCACGTGATCAGTGCATGATCAGTCACGTGATCAGTGTGATCAGCCACGTGATCAGTGCATGATCAGCCACGTGATCAGTGCATGATCAATTACGTGATCAGTGCATGATCAGCCACATGACCAGTGCATGGTAGCTACGTGATCAGTGCCTGATCAGCCCGTGATCAGTGCATGATAGCCCGTGATCAGTGCATGATGCCACGTGATCAGTGCATGATCTGTCATGTGATACGTGTGTGATCAGCCACGTGATCAGTGCATGATATCCACGTGATCAGTGCATGATGACAGCCACGTGATCAGTGCATGAAACCACGGATCAGTGCATGATCAGTCGTGATACATGTGTGATCAGCCGTGATCAGTGCATGATGAGCCACGTGATCAGTGCAGGATCAATTACGTGATCAGTGCATGATCAGTCACGTGACCAGTACATGGTTGCTACGTGATCATTGCATGATCAGCCACGTGAGCAGAGCATGATAGCCACGTGGTCAGTGCATGATCAGTCACGTGATCAGTACATGATCAGTCACGTGAACGGTGCATGATCATTTACGTGATCTTTGCATGATCAGTCACGTTACCAGTATATGGTTGCTCGTGATCATTCCATGACGAGCCGCGTGAGCAGTGCATGATAGCCACGTGATGTGTGCATGAGTTACGTGAGCAGTATGATCAGCCACGTGATCAGTGCATGAGTGCCGTGATCAGTGCATGATATGCCACGTGACAGGTGTGTGATCAGCCACGTGAACAGTGCATGTTCAGCCACGTGATCAGTGCATGATAGCCACGTGATCAGTGCATGATCAGTTACGTGAGCAGTGTATGATCAGCCACGTGATCAGTGCATGATATCCACGTGATCAGTGCATGATCATCACGTGATCAGTGCATGATCAGCCACGTGAACAGTGCATGATCAGCCACGTGATCAGGGCCTGCTGAGCTGCGTGATCACTGTCTGCTCATCTGCTTGACAATTACCAGCTGAGCTGCACGATTCCTGCCTGTCATCTGACAATTGCCAGCTGTGCTGCGTAATTCCTGCCTGCTCAGCTGCTTGATTATTGCCAGCTGAGCAGCATGATTCCTCACACCTGTGTTCCATGATTATTGCCTGCTGACTGTTTGATTCGTGCCTACTCAGCTCTTTGTTTATTGCCTCCAGAGGCACGTGATCAGTGCATGATAGCAAACATGATCAGCATGATCAGTCACATGATCAGCGCCATTAAGTCACGTGATCAGTACATGATAGTCACGTGATCAGTCCATGCTCAGTCACGGTATCAGTGCATGATCAGCCACGTGATCAGTGCATGATCTGTCACAAGATCAGTGTATGATCATCCACGTGATCAGTGCACGGGCAGTCATGATCAGTGCATGATATAGACGTGAACAGTGCATGATCAGTCTCGTGATCAGTGCATGATGGCCACGTGATCAGTGCATGATCAGTCACCTGATCGGTGTATGATCATTCACGTGACCAGTACATGGTAGCTACGTGATCATTGCATGATCAGCCACGTGAGCAGTGCATGATAGCCACGTGATCACTGCATGATCAGTCACGTGATCAGTGCATGATCAGTCATGTGACCAGTACATGTAGCGTGATCATTGCATGATCAACCACGTGAGCAGTGCATGATAGCCACGTGATCAGTGCATGATCAGACACGAGATCAGTGCATGATCAGTCACGTGATCAGTGCATGATCAGCCACGTGATCAGTGCATGACCAGCCACGTGATCAGTGCATGATCAGTCACGTGATCAGTGCATGATCAGTTATGTGATCAGTGTATGATCAGCCACGTGATCAGTGCATGATCAGCCACATGATCAGTGCATGATCAATTACGTGATCAGTGCATGATCAGTCACGTGACCAGTACATGGTAGCTCGTGATCATTGCCTGATCAGCCACGTGATCAGTGCATGATAGCCACGTGATCAGTGCATGATAGCACGTGATCAGTGCATGATCAGTCATGTGATACGTGTGTGATCAGCCACGTGATCAGTGCATGATATCCACGTGATCAGTGCATGGCCACGTGATCAGTGCATGAAGCCACGTGATCAGTGCATGATCAGTCGTGATACATGTGTGATCAGCCACGTGATCAGTGCATGATGAGCCACGTGATCAGTGCAGGATCAATTCGTGATCAGTGCATGATCAGTCACGTGACCAGTACATGGTTGCACGTGATCGTTGCATGATCAGCCACGTGAGCAGAGCATGATAGCCACGTGGTCAGTGCATGATCAGTCGCGTGATCAGTACATGATCAGTCACGTGAACAGTGCATGATCATTCGTGATCTTTGCATGATCAGTCACGTTGCCAGTATATGGTTGCTACGTGATCATTCCATGACGAGCCACGTGAGCAGTGCATGATAGCCACGTGATGTGTGCATGAGTTACGTGCAGCGAGTATGATCAGCCACGTGATCAGTGCATGAGTGCCACGTGATCAGTGCATGATATGTCACGTGACAGGTGTGTGATCAGCACGTGAACAGTGCATGTTCAGCCACGTGATCAGTGCATGATAGCCACGTGATCAGTGCATGATCAGTTACGTGAGCAGTGTATGATCAGCCACGTGATCAGTGCATGGTCGGACACGTGAACAGTGTATGATCAGCCACGTGATCAGTGCATGATATCCAAGTGATCAGTGCATGATCATCCGTGATCAGTGTATGATCAGCCACGTGAACAGTGCATGCTCAGTCACGTGATCTGGGCCTGCTGAGCTGCGTGATTACTGTCTGCTCATCTGCTTGACAATTGCCAGCTGAGCTGCGATTCCTGCCTGTCATCTGCTTGACAATTGCCAGCTGTGCTGCGTGAATTCCACCTGCTCAGCTGCTTGATTATTGCCAGCTGAGCAGCATGATTCCTCACACCTGAGTTCCATGATTATTGCCTGCTGCTGTTGAGTTCGTGCCTACTCAGCTCTTTGTTTATTGCCTCCAGAGGCACATGATCAGTGTATGATAGCAAACATGATCAGCATGATCAGTCACATGATCAGCGCCATTAAGTCACGTGATCACTACATGATAGTCATGTGATCAGTCCATGCTCAGTCACGGTATCAGTGCATGATCAACCACGTGATCAGTGCATGATCTGTCACAAGATTAGTGTATGATCATCCACGTGATCGGTGCAGGCAGTCATGTGATCAGTGCATGATATAGGCGTGAACAGTGCATGATCAGTCTCGTGATCAGTGCATGATAGCCACGTGATCAGTGCATGATCAGTCACCTGATGGGTGTATGATCATTCACGTGACCTATACATGGTAGCTACATGATCATTGCATGATCAGCCACGTGAGTAGTTCATGATAGCCACGTGATCACTGCATGATCAGTCACGTGATCAGTGCATGATCAGTCATGTGACCAGTACATGGTAGCTGCGTGATCATGGCATGATCAGCCACGTGAGCAGTGCATGATAGCCACGTGATCAGTGCATGATCAGACACGAGATCAGTGCATGATCAGTCACGTGATCAGTGCATGATCAGCCACGTGATCAGTGCATGACCAGGCACGTGATCAGTGTATGTCCAGCCAAGTGATCAGTGCATGATGCCACGTGATCAGTGCATGATCAGTCACGTGATCAGTGCATGATCAATTATGTGATCAGTGTATGATCAGCCACGTGATCAGTGCATGATCAGCACGTGATCAGTGCATGATCAGCCACGTGATCAGCATGATCAGCCACGTGATCAGTGCATGATCAATTACGTGATCAGTGCATGATCAGTCACGTGACAGTACAGTAGCTACGTGATCATTGCCTGATCAGCCACGTGATCAGTGCATGATAGCCACGTGATCAGTGCATGATAGCCACGTGATCAGTGCATGATCAGTCATGTGATACGTGTGTGGTCAGCCACGTGATCAGTGCATGATATCCACGTGATCAGTGCATGACAGCCACGTGATTAGTGCATGAGAGCCACGTGATCAGTGCATGATCAGTCACGTGATACATGTGTGATCAGCCACGTGATCAGTGCATGATGAGCCACGTGATCAGTGCAGGATCAATTACGTGATCAGTGCATGATCAGTCACGTGACAAGTACATGGTTGCTACGTGATCATTGCATGATCAGCCACGTGAGCAGAGCATGATAGCCACGTGGTCAGTGCATGATCAGTCACGTGATCAGTACATGATCAGTCACGTGAACAGTGCATGATCATTTACGTGATCTTTGCATGATCAGTCACGTTACCAGTACATGGTTGCTACGTGATCATTCCATGCAGCCACGTGAGCAGTGCATGATAGCCACGTGATCAGTGCATGAGTTGCGTGAGCAGTGTATGATCAGCCACGTGATCAGTGCATGAGTGCCACGTGATCGGTGCATGATATGTCACGTGACAGGTGTATGATCAGCCACGTGAACAGTGCATGTTCAGCCACGTGATCAGTGCATGATAGCCACGTGATCAGTGCATGATCAGTTACGTGAGCAGTGTATGATCAGCCACGTGATCAGTGCATGGTCAGACACGTGAACAGTGTATGATCAGCCACGTGATCAGTGCATGATATCCAAGTGATCAGTGCATGATCATCACGTGATCAGTGTATGATCAGCCACGTGAACAGTGCATGCTCAGTCACGTGATCTGGGCCTGCTGAGCTGCGTGATTACTGTCTGCTCATCTGCTTGACAATTGCCCGCTGAGCTGCACGATTCCTGCCTGTCATCTGCTTGACAATTGCCAGCTGTGCTGCGTAATTCCTGCCTGCTCAGCTGCTTGATTATTGCCAGCTGAGCAGCATGATTCCTGCTGAGTTCCATGATTATTGCCTGCTGACTGTTTGATTCGTGCCTACTCAGCTCTTTGTTTATTGCCTCCAGAGGCACATGATCAGTGTATGATAGCAAACATGATCAGCGCATGATCAGTCACATGATCAGCGCCATTAAGTCACGTGATCACTACATGATAGTCATGTGATCAGTCCATGCTCAGTCACGGTATCAGTGCATGATCAGCCACGTGATCAGTGCATGATCTGTCACATGATTAGTGTATGATCATCCACGTGATCAGTGCATTCATGTGATCAGTGCATGATATAGGCGTGAACAGTGCATGATCAGTCACGTGATCAGTGCATGATAGCCACGTGATCAGTGCATGATCAGTCACCTGATCAGTGTATGATCATTCACGTGACCAGTACATGGTAGCTACATGATCATTGCATGATCAGCCACGTGAGTAGTGCATGATAGCCACGTGATCAGTGCATGATCAGTCACGTGATCAGTGCATGATCAGTCATGTGACCAGTGCATGGTAGCTGCGTGATCATGCATGATCAGCCACGTGAGCAGTGCATGATAGCCACGTGATCAGTGCATGATCAGTCACGTGATCAGTGCATGATCAGTCACGTGATCAGTGCATGATCAGCCACGTGATCAGTGCATGCGAGCCGTGATCAGTGTATGTCCAGCCACGTGATCAGTGCATGATAGCCACGTGATCAGTGCATGATCAGTCACGTGATCAGTGCATGATCAGTTACGTGATCAGTGCATGATCAGCCACGTGATCAGTGCATGATCAGCCACGTGATCAGTGCATGATCAGTCACGTGATCAGTGCATGATCAGTTACGTGATCAGTGCATGATAGCCACGTGATCAGTGTGATCAGCCACGTGATCAGTGCATGAGCCACGTGATCAGTGCATGATCAGCCACGTGATCAGTGCATGATCAGCACGTGATCAGTGCATGATCAGCCACGTGATCAGTGCATGGTCAGTCACGTGAGTGTATGATCAGCGTGATCAGTGCATGATATCCAAGTGATCAGTGCATGATCACCACGTGATCAGTGTATGATCAGCCACGTGAACAGTGCATGCTCAGTCACGTGATCTGGGCCTGCTGAGCTGCGTGATTACTGTCTGCTCATCTGCTTGACAATTGCCAGCTGAGCTGCACGATTCCTGCCTGTCATCTGCTTGACAATTGCCAGCTGTGCTGCGTAATTCATGCCTGCTCAGCTGCTTGATTATTGCCAGCTGAGCAGCATGATTCCTCACAGCTGAGTTCCATGATTATGCCTGCTGACTGTTTGATTCGTGCCTACTCAGCTCTTTGTTTATGCCTCCAGAGGCACATGATCAGTGTATGATAGCAAACATGATCAGCGCATGATCAGTCACATGATCAGCGCCATTAAGTCACGTGATCACTACACGATAGTCATGTGATCAGTCCATGCTCAGTCACAGTGTCAGTGCATGATCAGACACGTGATCAGTGCATGATCTGTCACATGATTAGTGTATGATCATCCACGTGATCAGTGCACGGGCAGTCATGTGATCAGTGCATGATATAGGCGTGAACAGTGCATGATCAGTCTCGTGATCAGTGCATGATAGCCACGTGATCAGTGCATGATCAGTCACCTGATGGGTGTATGATCATTCCATTGACCTGTACATGGTAGCTACATGATCATTGCATGATCAGCCACGTGAGTAGTTCATGATAGCCCACGTGATCACTGCAGTCAGTCACGTGATCAGTGCATGATCAGTCATGTGACCAGTACATGGTAGCTCGTGATCGTGCATGATCAGACGTGAGCAGTGCATGATAGCCACGTGATCAGTGCATGATCAGACGCGAGATCAGTGCATGATCATCACGTGATCAGTGCATGATCAGCCACGTGATCAGTGCATGATCAACACTGATCAGTGCATGATCAGCCACGTGATCAGTGCATGATCAGTTACGTGATCAGTGCATGATCAGCCACGTGATCAGTGCATGATCAGCCACGTGATCAGTGCATGATCAGTTACGTGATCAGTGCATGATCAGTCATGTGACCAGTACATGGTAGCTGCGTGATCATTGCATGATCAGCCACGTGATCAGTGCATGATAGCCACGTGATCAGTGCATGATAGCCACGTGATCAGTGCATGATCAGTCATGTGATACGTGTGTGATCAGCCACGTGATCAGTGCATGATATCCACGTGATCAGTGCGTGACAGCCACGTGATCAGTGCATGAGAGCACGGGATCAGTGCATGATCAGTCACGTGATCATGTGATCAGCCACGTGATCAGTGCATGATGAGCCACGTGATCAGTGCAGGATCAATTACGTGATCAGTGCATGATCAGTCACGTGACCAGTACATGGTTGCTACGTGATCGTTGCATGATCAGCCACGTGAGCAGAGCATGATAACGTGGTCAGTGCATTGCGTGATCAGTGCATGATCAGTCACGTGAACAGTGCATGATCATTTACGTGATCGCATGATCAGTCACGTTACCAGTATATGGTTTTCGTGATCATTCCATGACGAGCCACGTGAGCAGTGCATGATAGCCACGTGATGTGTGCATGATTCACGTGAGCAGAGTATGATCAGCCACGTGATCAGTGCATGAGTGCCACGTGATCAGTGCATGATATGTCACGTGACAGGTGTGTGATCAGCCACGTGAACAGTGCATGTTCAGCCACGTGATCAGTGCATGATAGCCACGTGATCAGTGCATGATCAGTTACGTGAGCAGTGTATGATCAGCCACGTGATCAGTGCATGGTCGGACACGTGAACAGTGTATGATCAGCCACGTGATCAGTGCATGATATCCAAGTGATCGGTGCATGATCATCACGTGATCAGTGTATGATCAGCCACGTGAACAGTGCATGCTCAGTCACGTGATCTGGGCCTGCTGAGCTGCGTGATTACTGTCTGCTCATCTGCTTGACAATTGCCAGCTGAGCTGCACGATTCCTGCCTGTCATCTGCTTGACAATTGCCAGCTGTGCTGCGTAATTCCTGCCTGCTCAGCTGCTTGATTATTGCCAGCTGAGCAGCATGATTCCTCACCTGAGTTCCATGATTATTGCCTGCTGACTGTTTGATTCGTGCCTACTCAGCTCTTTGTTTATTGCCTCCAGAGGCACATGATCAGTGTATGATAGCAAACATGATCAGCGCATGATCAGTCACATGATCAGCGCCATTAAGTCACGTGATCACTACACGATAGTCATGTGATCAGTCCATGCTCAGTCGGTATCAGTGCATGATCAGCCACGTGATCAGTGCATGATCTGTCACAAGATTAGTGTATGATCATCCGTGATCAGTGCATGGAGTCATGTGATCAGTGCATGATATAGGCGTGAACAGTGCATGATCAGTCGTGATCAGTGCATGATAGCCACGTGATCAGTGCATGATCAGTCACCTGATGGGTGTATGATCATTCACGTGACCTGTACATGGTAGCTACATGATCATTGCATGATCAGCCACGTGAGTAGTCATGATAGCCACGTGATCACTGCATGATCAGTCGTGATCAGTGCATGATCAGTCATGTGACCAGTACATGGTAGCTGCGTGATCATGGCATGATCAGCCACGTGAGCAGTGCATGATAGCCACGTGATCAGTGCATGATCAGTCACGTGATCAGTGCATGATCAGTCACGTGATCAGTGCATGATCAGCGTGATCAGTGCATGATCAGTCACGTGATCAGTGTATGTCAGCCAGTGATCAGTGCATGATAGCCACGTGATCAGTGCATGATCAGTCACGTGATCAGTGCATGATCAGTCACGTGATCAGTGCATGATCAGCCGTGATCAGTGCATGGTGACACGCATGTGATGCGCAGTCAATTGGGCATTAATGCATGATCAGTGCGATGACCAGTACATGGTCATTTCATGATCATTGCATGATCAGCCACGTGATCAGTGCATGATAGCCACGTGATCAGTGCATGACCAGCCACGTGATCAGTGCATGATCAGTCATGTGATCGTGTGCATGATCAGCCGTGATCAGTATGATAGCCCGTGATCAGTGCATGATCAGCCACGTGATCAGTGCATGATAGCACGTGATCAGTGCATGATGCCGTGATCAGTGCATGATCAGTCACGTGATCAGTGCATGATCCACGTGATCAGTGCATGATCAGCCACGTGATCAGTGCATGATCAGCGTGATCAGTGCATGATCAGACACGTGATCAGTGTATGATCAGCCACGTGATCAGTGCATGATATCCACGTGATCAGTGCATGATCATCACGTGATCAGTGTATGATCAGCCACGTGAACAGTGCATGCTCAGTCACGTGATCTGGGCCTGCTGAGCTGCGTGATTACTGTCTGCTCATCTGCTTGACAATTGCCAGCTGAGCTGCACGATTCCTGCCTGTCATCTGCTTGACAATTGCCAGCTGTGCTGCGTAATTCCTGCCTGCTCAGCTGCTTGATTATTGCCAGCTGAGCAGCATGATTCCTCACACCTGAGTTCCATGATTATTGCCTGCTGACTGTTTGATTCGTGCCTACTCAGCTCTTTGTTTATTGCCTCCAGAGGCACATGATCAGTGTATGATAGCAAACATGATCAGCGCATGATCAGTCACATGATCAGCGCCATTAAGTCACGTGATCACTACATGATAGTCATGTGATCAGTCCATGCTCAGTCACGGTATCAGTGCATGATCAGCCACGTGATCAGTGCATGATCTGTCACATGATTAGTGTATGATCATCCACGTGATCAGTGCATGGGCAGTCATGTGATCAGTGCATGATATAGATGATCAGTGCATGATCAGTCTCGTGATCAGTGCATGATAGCCACGTGATCAGTGCATGATCAGTCACCTGATGGGTGTATGATCATTCACGTGACCTGTACATGGTAGCTACATGATCATTGCATGATCAGCCACGTGAGTAGTGCATGATAGCCATGATCAGTGCATGATCAGTCACGTGATCAGTGCATGATCAGTCATGTGACCAGTACATGGTAGCTGCGTGATCATGGCATGATCAGCCACGTGAGCAGTGCAATGTACGTGATCAGTGCATGATCAGTCACGTGATCAGTGCATGATCAGTCACGTGATCAGTGCATGATCAGCCACGTGATCAGTGCATGATCAGCACGTGATCAGTGTATGATCAGCCACGTGATCAGTGCATGATAGCCCACGTGATCAGTGCATGATCATCACATGATCAGTGCATGATCAGTTACGTGATCAGTGCATGATCAGCCACGTGATCAGTGCATGATCAGCCACGTGATCAGTGCATGATCAATCACGTGATCAGTGCATGATCAGTCACGTGACCAGTGCATGGTAGCTACGTGATCAGTGCATGATCAGCCACGTGATCAGTGCATGATAGCCACGTGATCAGTGCATGATCAGCCACGTGATCAGTGCATGATCAGTCACGTGATCATGTGTTGATCAGACACGTGATCAGTGCATGATCATCGTGATCAGTGCATGACAGCCACGTGATCAGTGCATGATGCCACGTGATCAGTGCATGATGCCACGTGATCAGTGCATGATAGTCACGTGACAGTGTGTGATCAGCCACGTGATCAGTGCATGATCAGCCACGTGATCAGTGCATGATAGCCACGTGATCAGTGCATGATCAGTTACGTGAGCAGTGCCGTCAGCCACGTGATCAGTGCATGATATCCACGTGATCAGTGCATGATCATCACGTGATCAGTGTGATCAGCCACGTGAACAGTGCATGCTCAGTCACGTGATCTGGGCCTGCTGAGCTGCGTGCTGTCTGCTCATCTGCTTGACAATTGCCAGCTGAGCTGCGATTCCTGCCTGTCATCTGCTTGACAATTGCCAGCTGTGCTGCGTAATTCCTGCCTGCTCAGCTGCTTGATTATTGCCAGCTGAGCAGCATGATTCCTCACACCTGAGTTCCATGATTATTGCCTGCTGACTGTTTGATTCGTGCCTACTCAGCTCTTTGTTTATTGCCTCCAGAGGCACATGATCAGTGTATGATAGCAAACATGATCAGCATGATCAGTCACATGATCAGCGCCATTAAGTCACGTGATCACTACATGATAGTCATGTGATCAGTCCATGCTCAGTCGGTATCAGTGCATGATCAGCCACGTGATCAGTGCATGATCTGTCACAAGATTAGTGTATGATCATCCACGTGATCAGTGCGGGCAGTCATGTGATCAGTGCATGATATAGGCGTGAACAGTGCATGATCAGTCTCGTGATCAGTGCATGATAGCCACGTGATCAGTGCATGATCAGTCACCTGATGGGTGTATGATCATTCATGTACATGGTAGCTACATGATCATTGCATGATCAGCCACGTGAGTATTCATGATAGCCGTGATCAGTGCATGATCAGTCCGTGATCAGTGCATGATCAGTCATGTGACCAGTGCATTAGCTCGTGATCATGGCATGATCAGCCGTGAGCAGTGCATGATAGCCACGTGATCAGTGCATGATCAGACGGATCAGTGCATGATCAGTCCGTGATCAGTGCATGATCAGCCACGTGATCAGTGCATGATCAGCCACGTGATCAGTGCATGATCAGTCACGATCATGCATGATCAGATATGTGTCAGTGCATGATCAGCCACGTGATCAGTGCATGATCAGCCACGTGATCAGTGCATGATCAATTACGTGATCAGTGCATGATCAGTCCGTGACAGCCAGTACATGGTCACGTGATCATTGCATGATCAGCCACGTGATCAGTGCATGATAGCCACGTGATCAGTGCATGATAGCCACGTGATCAGTGCATGATCAGTCATGTGATCGTGTGTGATCAGCCACGTGATCAGTGCATGATATCACGTGATCAGTGCATGACAGCCGTGATCAGTGCATGAGAGCCACGTGATCAGTGCATGATCAGTCACGTGATCATGTGTGATCAGCCACGTGATCAGTGCATGATGAGCCACGTGATCAGTGCAGGATCAATTACGTGATCAGTGCATGATCAGTCCGTGACCAGTACATGGTTGCTACGTGATCGTTGCATGATCAGCCACGTGAGCAGAGCATGATAGCCACGTGATCAGTGCATGATCAGTCACGTGATCAGTACATGATCAGTCACGTGAACAGTGCATGATCATTTACGTGATCTGTGCATGATCAGTCACGTGACCAGTATATGGTTGCTACGTGATCATTCCATGACGAGCCACGTGAGCAGTGCATGATAGCCACGTGATGTGTGCATGATGATACGTGAGCAGAGTATGATCAGCCACGTGATCAGTGCATGAGTGCCACGTGATCAGTGCATGATATGTCACGTGACAGGTGTGTGATCAGCCACGTGAACAGTGCATGTTCAGCCACGTGATCAGTGCATGATAGCCACGTGATCAGTGCATGATCAGTTACGTGAGCAGTGTATGATCAGCCACGTGATCAGTGCATGGTCAGACACGTGAACAGTGTATGATCAGCCACGTGATCAGTGCATGATATCCAAGTGATCAGTGCATGATCATCACGTGATCAGTGTATGATCAGCCACGTGAACAGTGCATGCTCAGTCACGTGATCAGGGCCTGCTGAGCTGCGTGATTACTGTCTGCTCATCTGCTTGACAATTGCCAGCTGAGCTGCACGATTCCTGCCTGTCATCTGCTTGACAATTGCCAGCTGTGCTGCGTAATTCCTGCCTGCTCAGCTGCTTGATTATTGCCAGCTGAGCAGCATGATTCCTCACACCTGAGTTCCATGATTATTGCCTGCTGACTGTTTGATTCGTGCCTACTCAGCTCTTTGTTTATTGCCTCCAGAGGCACATGATCAGTGTATGATAGCAAACATGATCAGCGCATGATCAGTCACATGATCAGCGCCATTAAGTCACGTGATCACTACATGATAGTCATGTGATCAGTCCATGCTCAGTCACGTATCAGTGCATGATCAGCCACGTGATCAGTGCATGATCTGTCACAAGATTAGTGTATGATCATCCACGTGATCAGTGCGGGCAGTCATGTGATCAGTGCATGATATACGTGAACAGTGCATGATCAGTCTAGTGATCAGTGCATGATAGCCACGTGATCAGTGCATGATCAGTCACCTGATGGGTGTATGATCATTCACGTGACCTGTACATGGTAGCTACATGATCATTGCATGATCAGCCACGTGAGTAGTGCATGATAGCCGTGATCACTGCATGATCAGTCACGTGATCAGTGCATGATCAGTCATGTGACCAGTACATGGTAGCTGCGTGATCATGGCATGATCAGCCACGTGAGCAGTGCATGATAGCCACGTGATCAGTGCATGATCAGACACGTGATCAGTGCATGATCAGTCACGTGATCAGTGCATGATCAGCCACGTGATCAGTGCATGATCAGCCACGTGATCAGTGCATGATCAGCCACGTGATCAGTGCATGATCAGTCACGTGATCAGTGCATGATCAGCCACGTGATCAGTGCATGATCAGCCACGTGATCAGTGCATGATCAGCCACGTGATCAGTGCATGATCAGCCACGTGATCAGTGCATGATAATACGTGATCAGTGCATGATCAGCCACGTGATCAGTGCATATTGCGTGATCAGTGCATGATCAGTCACGTGATCAGTGCATGATCATTCCGCGTGATCAGTGCATGTAGCCACGTGATCAGTGCATGATCGGCCATAGTAGTGCATGATAGCCCACGTGATCAGTGCATGATCAGTCACATGATCAGTGCATGATCAGCCACGTGATCAGTGCATGACAGCTGCGTGATCATGCATGATCAGCCACGTGATCAGTGCATGATAGCCACGTGATCAGTGCATGATCAGCACGTGATCAGTGCATGATCATCACGTGATCAGTGCATGATCAGCCACGTGATCAGTGCATGATCAGCCACGTGATCAGTGCATGATCAGTCCGTGAGCCAGTACATGGTTGCTCATGATGGTGCATGATCCCACGTGAGCAGTGCATGATAGCCACGTGATCAGTGCATGATCAGTCACGTGATCAGTACATGATCAGTCACGTGAACAGTGCATGATCATTTACGTGATCATTGCATGATCAGTCACGTTACCAGTATATGGTTGCTCGTGATCATTCCATGATCAGCCACGTGAGCAGTGCATGATAGCGTGATGTGTGCATGAGTTACGTGAGCAGTGTATGATCAGCCGTGATCAGTGCATGAGTGCCACGTGATCAGTGCATGATGTCACGTGACAGGTGTGTGATCAGCCACGTGACAGTGCATGTTCAGCCACGTGATCAGTGCATGATAGCCACGTGATCAGTGCATGATCAGTTCGTGATCAGTGTATGATCAGCCACGTGATCAGTGCATGATATCCACGTGATCAGTGCATGATCATCACGTGATCAGATGATCAGCACGTGAACAGTGCATGCTCAGTCACGTGATCAGGGCCTGCTGAGCTGCGTGATTACTGTCTGCTCATCTGCTTGACAATTGCCAGCTGAGCTGCACGATTCCTGCCTGTCATCTGCTTGACAATTGCCAGCTGTGCTGCGTAATTCCTGCCTGCTCAGCTGCTTGATTATTGCCAGCTGAGCAGCATGATTCCTCACACCTGAGTTCCATGATTATTGCCTGCTGACTGTTTGATTCGTGCCTACTCAGCTCTTTGTTTATTGCCTCCAGAGGCACATGATCAGTGTATGATAGCAAACATGATCAGCGCATGATCAGTCACATGATCAGCGCCATTAAGTCACGTGATCACTACATGATAGTCATGTGATCAGTCCATGCTCAGTCACGGTATCAGTGCATGATCAGCCACGTGATCAATGCATGATCTGTCAGGATTAGTGTATGATCATCCACGTGATCAGTGCATGCAGTCATGTGATCAGTGCATGATATAGACGTGATCAGTGCATTATCAGTCACGTGATCAGTGCATGATAGCCACGTGATCAGTGCATGATCAGTCACCTGATGGGTGTATGATCATTCACGTGACCTGTACATGGTAGCTACATGATCATTGCATGATCAGCCATGTGAGTAGTGCATGATAGCCACGTGATCAGTGCATGATCAGTCACGTGATCAGTGCATGATCAGTCATGTGACCAGTACATGGTAGCTGCGTGATCATGCATGATCAGCCACGTGAGCAGTGCATGATAGCCACGTGATCAGTGCATGATCAGCACGAGATCAGTGCATGATCAGTCCACGTGATCAGTGCATGATCAGCCACGTGATCAGTGCATGACCAGCACGTGATCAGTGTGTCAGTGATGATCAGTGCATGATAGCCACGTGATCAGTGCGCGGTCAGTCACGTGATCAGTGCATGATCAGTTACGTGATCAGTGTATGATCAGCCACGTGATCAGTGCATGATCAGCCACGTGATCGGTGCATGATCAGTCATGATCAGTGCATGATCAGTCACGTGACCAGTGCATGGTAGCTACGTGATCAGTGTGCATGATCAGCCACGTGATCAGTGCATGATGTCCGTGATCAGTGCATGATCAGCCACGTGATCAGTGCATGATCAGTCACGTGATCAGTGTGTGATCAGCGTGATCAGTGCATGATATCCACGTGATCAGTGCATGACAGCCACGTGATCAGTGCATGATCAGTCACGTGATCATGTGTGATCAGCCACGTGATCAGTGCATGATGAGCCACGTGATCAGTGCATGATCAATTCACATGATCAGTGCATGATCAGTCACGTGACCAGTACATGGTTGCTACGTGATCATTGCATGATCAGTCACGTGATCAGTGCATGCTAGCCATGATCAGTGCATGATCAGTCACGTGATCAGTACATGATCAGTCACGTGATTAGTGTATGATCATTCACGTGATCAGTACATGATCAGTCACGTGATCAGTGCATGATAGCTGCGTGATCATGCATGATCAGCCGTGATCAGTGCATGATAGCCGAGATCAGTGCATGATCAACGTGATCAGTGCATGATCAGTCACGCAATCAGTGCATGATCAGTCACGTGATCAGTGCATGATAGCACGTGATCAGTGCATGATCAGTCACGTGATCAGTGCATGATGTTCATGATCAGTGCATGATCAGCCACGTGATCAGTGCATGATCAGCCACATGATCAGTGCATGATCAATTACGTGCTCAGTGCATGATCAGTCACGTGACAGTGCATGGTAGCTCGTGTGATCAGTGCCTGATCAGCCACGTGATCAGTGCATGATAGCCACGTGATCAGTGCATGATAGCCACGTGATCAGTGCATGATCAGTCATGTGATCGTGTGTGATCAGCCACGTGATCAGTGCATGATATCCACGTGATCAGTGCATGACAGCCACGTGATCAGTGCATGATACCGCGTGATCAGTGCGTGATCAGTCACGTGATACATGTGTGATCAGCCACGTGATCAGTGCATGATGAGCCATGATCAGTGCATGATCAATTCGTGATCAGTGCATGATCAGTCGTGACCAGTACATGGTTGCTACGTGATCGGTGCATGATCAGCCACGTGATCAGAGCATGATATGCACGTGGTCAGTGCATGATCAGTCACTTGGTCAGTGCATGATCAGTCACGTGAACGGTGTATGATCATTTACGTGATCAGTGCATGATCAGTCACATGACCAGTACATGGTAGCTCGTGATCATGCCGACGAGCCGTGAGCGGTGCATGTTGTCACGTGATCAGTGCATGATCTACGTGAGCAGAGTATGATCAGCCACGTGATCAGTGCATGATTGCCACGTGATCAGTGCATGATAGTCACGTGATAGGTGCGTGATCAGCCACGTGATCAGTGCATGATCAGCCACGTGACCAGTGCATGATAACCACGTGGTGCATGATCAGTTACGTTAGCAGTGCATGATCAGCCACGTGATCAGTGCATGATCAAACACGTGATCAGTGTATGATCAGCCACGTGATCAGTGCATGATATCAAGTGATCAGTGCATGATCATCACGTGATCAGTGTATGATCAGCCACGTGAACAGTGCATGCTCAGTCACGTGATCTCGGCCTGCTGAGCTGCGTGATCACTGTCTGCTCATCTGCTTGACAATTGCCAGCTGAGCTGCACGATTCCTGCCTGTCATCTGCCTGACAATTGCCAGCTGTGCTGCGTAATTCCTGCCTGCTCAGCTACGTGATTATTGCCAGCTGAGCAGCATGATTCCTCACACGTGTGTTCCATGATTATTGCCTGCTGACTGTTTGATTCGTGCCTACTCAGCTCTTTGTTTATTGCCTCCAGAGGCACATGATCAGTGTATGATAGCAAACATGATCAGCGCATGATCAGTCACGTGATCAGCGCCATTAAGTCACGTGATCACT
The DNA here is from genome assembly GCF_032452875.1 of Bos javanicus. Classification (NCBI taxonomy): domain Eukaryota; kingdom Metazoa; phylum Chordata; class Mammalia; order Artiodactyla; family Bovidae; genus Bos; species Bos javanicus. The sequence goes on along the minus strand of NW_026894369.1, from coordinate 22,075 downwards.
GCATGATAGTCATGTGATCAGTCCATGCTCAGTCACGTTATCAGTGCATGATCAGCCACGTGATCAGTGCATGATCTGTCACAGATTAGTGTATGATCAGCCACGTGATCAGTGCACGGGATCATGATCAGTGCATGATATAGACGTGAACAGTGCATGATCAATCTCGTGATCAGTGCATGATAACCACGTGATCAGTGCATGATCAGTCACCTGATCGGTGTATGATCATTCACGTGACCTGTACATGGTAGCTACGTGATCATTGCATGATCAGCCACGTGATAGTGCATGATAGCCACGTGATCACTGCATGATCAGTCACGTGATCAGTGCATGATCAGTCACGTGACCAGTACATGGTAGCTGCGTGATCATGGCATGATCAGCCACGTGAGCAGTGCATGATAGCCGCGTGATCAGTGCATGATCAGACACGTGATCAGTGCATGATCAGTCACGTGATCAGTGCATGATCAGCCACGTGATCTGTGCATGACCAGGCACGTCAATGTATGTCAGCCAAGTGATCAGTGCATGATAGCCACGTGATCAGTGCATGATCAGTCACGTGATCAGTGCATGATCAGTTATGTGATCGGTGTATGATCAGCCACGTGATCAGTGCATGATCAGCCACATGATCGGTGCATGATCAATTCGTGATCAGTGCATGATCAGTCACGTGACCAGTACATGGCACTCATTGATCATTGCCTGATCAGCCACATGATCAGTGCATGATAGCCACGTGATCAGTGCATGATACGTGATCAGTGCATGATCAGTCATGTGATCCGTGTGTGATCAGCCACGTGATCAGTGCATGATATCCACGTGATCAGTGCATGACAGCCACGTGATCAGTGCATGATCAGTCACGTGATACATGTGTGATCAGCCACGTGATCAGTGCATGATGAGCCACGTGATCAGTGCAGGATCAATTCGTGATCAGTGCATGATCAGTCACGTGACCAGTACATGGTTGCTACGTGATCGTTGCATGATCAGCCCGTGAGCAGAGCATGATAGCCACGTGGTCAGTGCATGATCAGTCACGTGATCAGTACATGATCAGTCACGTGAACAGTGCATGATCATTTGCGTGATCTTTGCATGATCAGTCACGTTACCAGTATATGGTTGCTGCGTGATCATTCCATGACGAGCCACGTGAGCAGTGCATGATAGCCACGTGATGTGTGCATGAGTTACGTGAGCGAGTATGATCAGCCACGTGATCAGTGCATAGTGCCACGTGATCAGTGCATGATATGTCACGTGACAGGTGTGTGATCAGCCACGTGAACAGTGCATGTTCAGCCACGTGATCAGTGCATGATAGCCACGTGATCAGTGCATGATCAGTTCGTGAGCAGTGTATGATCAGCCACGTGATCAGTGCATGGTCAGACACGTGAACAGTGTATGATCAGCCACGTGATCAGTGCATGATATCCAAGTGATCAGTGCATGATCATCACGTGATCAGTGTATGATCAGCCACGTGAACAGTGCATGCTCAGTCACGTGATCTGGGCCTGCTGAGCTGCGTGATTACTGTCTGCTCATCTGCTTGACAATTGCCAGCTGAGCTGCACGATTCCTGCCTGTCATCTGCTTGACAATTGCCAGCTGTGCCGTAATTCCTGCCTGCTCAGCTGCTTGATTATTGCCAGCTGAGCAGCATGATTCCTCACACCTGAGTTCCATGATTATTGCCTGCTGACTGTTTGATTCGTGCCTACTCAGCTCTTTGTTTATGCCTCCAGAGGCACATGATCAGTGTATGATGGCAAACATGATCAGCGCATGATCAGTCACATGATCAGCGCCATTAAGTCACGTGATCACTACATGATAGTCATGTGATCAGTCCATGCTCAGTCACGGTATCAGTGCATGATCAGCCACGTGATCAGTGCATGATCTGTCACAAGATTAGTGTATGATCATCCACGTGATCAGTGCACGGGCAGTCATGTGATCAGTGCATGATATAGGCGTGAACAGTGCATGATCAGTCGTGATCAGTGCATGATAGCCACGTGATCAGTGCATGATCAGTCACCTGATGGGTGTATGATCATTCACGTGACCTGTACATGGTAGCTACATGATCATTGCATGATCAGCCGTGAGTAGTTCATGATAGCCACGTGATCACATGATCAGTCACGTGATCAGTGCATGATCAGTCATGTGACCAGTACATGGTAGCTGCGTGATCATGGCATGATCAGCCACGTGAGCAGTGCATGATAGCCACGTGATCAGTGCATGATCAGACGAGATCAGTGCATGATCAGTCACGTGATCAGTGCATGATCAGCCACGTGATCAGTGCATGACCAGGCACGTGATCAGTGTATGTCAGCCAAGTGATCAGTGCATGATAGCCACGTGATCGGTATGATCAGTCACGTGATCAGTGCATGATCAGTTGTGTGATCAGTGCTCAGCCCGTGATCGGTGCATGATCAGCGTGATCAGTGCATGATCAGCCACGTGATCAGTGCATGATCATCGTCATGCATGATCAATTCGTGATCAGTGCATGATCAGTCCACGTGACCAGTACATGGTAGCTACGTGATCATTGCCTGATCAGCCACGTGATCAGTGCATGATAGCCACGTGATCAGTGCATGATAGCCACGTGATCAGTGCATGATCAGTCATGTGATCGTGTGTGATCAGCCACGTGATCAGTGCATTCACGTGATCAGTGCATGACAGCCACGTGATCAGTGCATGAGAGCCACGGGATCAGTGCATGATCAGTCACGTGATACATGTGTGATCAGCCACGTGATCAGTGCATGATGAGCCACGTGATCAGTGCGGGATCAATTACGTGATCAGTGCATGATCAGTCACGTGACCAGTACATGGTTGCTACGTGATCGTTGCATGATCAGCCACGTGAGCAGAGCATGATAGCCACGTGGTCAGTGCATGATCAGTCACGTGATCAGTACATGATCAGTCACGTGAACAGTGCATGATCATTTACGTGATCTTTGCATGATCAGTCACGTTACCAGTATATGGTTGCTACGTGATCATTCCATGACGAGCCACGTGAGCGGTGCATGATAGCCACGTGATGTGTGCATGAGTTACGTGAGCAGAGTTGATCAGCCACGTGATCAGTGCATGAGTGCCGCGTGATCAGTGCATGATATGTCACGTGACAGGTGTGTGATCAGCCACGTGAACAGTGCATGTTCAGCCACGTGATCAGTGCATGATAGCGTGATCAGTGCATGATCAGTTACGTGAGCAGTGTATGATCAGCCACGTGATCAGTGCATGGTCAGACACGTGAACAGTGTATGATCAGCCACGTGATCAGTGCATGATATCCAAGTGATCAGTGCATGATCATCACGTGATCAGTGTATGATCAGCCACGTGAACAGTGCATGCTCAGTCACGTGATCTGGGCCTGCTGAGCTGCGTGATTACTGTCTGCTCATCTGCTTGACAATTGCCAGCTGAGCTGCACGATTCCTGCCTGTCATCTGCTAGACAATTGCCAGCTGTGCTGCATAATTCCTGCCTGCTCAGCTGCTTGATTGTAGCCAGCTGAGCAGCATGATTCCTCACACCTGAGTTCCATGATTATTGCCTGCTGACTGTTTGATTCGTGCCTACTCAGCTCTTTGTTTATTGCCTCCAGAGGCACATGATCAGTGTATGATAGCAAACATGATCAGCGCATGATCAGTCACATGATCAGCGCCATTAAGTCACGTGATCACTACATGATAGTCATGTGATCAGTCCATGCTCAGTCACGGTATCAGTGCATGATCAGCCACGTGATCAGTGCATGATCTGCAAGATTAGTGTATGATCATCCACGTGATCAGTGCACGGGCAGTCATGTGATCAGTGCATGATATAGACGCGTGAACAGTGCATGATCAGTCTCGTGATCGGTGCATGATAGCCACGTGATCAGTGCATGATCAGTCACCTGATGGGTGTATGATCATTCACGTGACCTGTACATGGTAGCTACATGATCATTGCATGATCAGCCACGTGAGTAGTTCATGATAGCCACGTGATCACTGCATGATCAGTCACGTGATCAGTGCATGATCAGTCATGTGACCAGTACATGGTAGCTCGTGATCATGGCATGATCAGCCACGTGAGCAGTGCATGATAGCCACGTGATCAGTGCATGATCAGCACGAGATCAGTGCATGATCAGTCACGTGATCAGTGCATGATCAACCACGTGATCAGTGCATGACCAGCCACGTGATCGGTGTATGTCAGCCAAGTGATCGGTGCATGATAGCCACGTGATCAGTGCATGATCAGTCACGTGATCAGTGCATGATCAGTTATGTGATCAGTGCATGATCAACCACGTGATCAGTGCATGATCAGCCACATGATCAGTGCATGATCAATTACGTGATCAGTGCATGATCAGTCAGTGACCAGTACATGGTAGCTACGTGATCATTGCCTGATCAGCCACGTGATCAGTGCATGATAGCCACGTGATCAGTGCATGATAGCCGTGATCAGTGCATGATCAGTCATGTGATACGTGTGTGATCAGCCACGTGATCAGTGCATGATATCCACGTGATCAGTGCATGACAGCCACGTGATCAGTGCATGATAGCCACGTGATCAGTGCATGATCAGTCACGTGATACATGTGTGATCAGCCACGTGATCAGTGCATGATGAGCCACGTGATCAGTGCAGGATCAATTACGTGATCAGTGCATGATCAGTCACGTGACCAGTACATAGTTGCTACGTGATCGTTGCATGATCAGCCACGTGAGCAGAGCATGATAGCCACGTGGTCAGTGCATGATCAGTCACGTGATCAGTACATGATCAGTCACGTGAACAGTGCATGATCATTTACGTGATCTTTGCATGATCAGTCACGTTACCAGTATATGGTTGCTACGTGATCATTCGCGAGCCACGTGAGCAGTGCATGATAGCCACGTGATGTGTGCATGAGTTACGTGAGCAGAGTATGATCAACCACGTGATCAGTGCATGAGTGCCACGTGATCAGTGCATGATATGTCACGTGACAGGTGTGTGATCAGCCACGTGAACAGTGCATGTTCAGCCACGTGATCAGTGCATGATAGCCACGTGATCAGTGCATGATCAGTTACGTGAGCGGTGCATGATCAGCCACGTGATCAGTGCATGGTCAGACACGTGAACAGTGTATGATCAGCCACGTGATCAGTGCATGATATCCAAGTGATCAGTGCATGATCATCACGTGATCAGTGTATGATCAGCCACGTGAACAGTGCATGCTCAGTCACGTGATCTGGGCCTGCTGAGCTGCGTGATTACTGTCTGCTCATCTGCTTGACAATTGCCAGCTGAGCTGCACGATTCCTGCCTGTCATCTGCTTGACAATTGCCAGCTGTGCTGCGTAATTCCTGCCTGCTCAGCTGCTTGATTATTGCCAGCTGAGCAGCATGATTCCTCACACCTGAGTTCCATGATTATTGCCTGCTGACTGTTTGATTCGTGCCTACTCAGCTCTTTGTTTATTGCCTCCAGAGGCACATGATCAGTGTATGATAGCAAACATGATCAGCGCATGATCAGTCACATGATCAGCGCCATTAAGTCACGTGATCACTACATGATAGTCATGTGATCAGTCCATGCTCAGTCACGGTATCAGTGCATGATCAGCCACGTGATCAGTGCATGATCTGTCACAAGATTAGTGTATGATCATCCACGTGATCAGTGCGCGGGCAGTCATGTGATCAGTGCATGATATAGGCGTGAACAGTGCATGATCAGTCGTGATCAGTGCATGATAACCACGTGATCAGTGCATGATCAGTCACCTGATGGGTGTATCATTCCATGACCGTACATGTGCTACAGATCATTGCATGATCAGCCGTGAGTAGTTCATGATAGCCACGTGCCATGATCAGTCACGTGATCAGTGCATGATCAGTCATGTGCCAGTACATGGTAGCTGCGTGATCATGGCATGATCAGCCACGTGAGCAGTGCATGATAGCCACGTGATCAGTGCATGATCAGACACGATCAGTGCATGATCAGTCACGTGATCAGTGCATGATCAGCCACGTGATCAGTGCATGACCAGCCACGTGATCAGTGCATGATCAGTCACGTGATCAGTGCATGATCAGTTATGTGATCAGTGTATGATCAGCCACGTGATCAGTGCATGATCAGCCCATGATCAGTGCATGATCAATTACGTGCTCAGTGCATGATCAGTCACGTGACCAGTACATGGTAGCTCGTGATCATTGCCTGCATCAGCCACGTGATCAGTGCATGATAGCCACGTGATCAGTGCATGATAGCCACGTGATCAGTGCATGATCAGTCATGTGATACGTGTGTGATCAGCCACGTGATCAGTGCATGATATCCACGTGATCAGTGCATGACAGCGTGATCAGTGCATGAGAGCCACGGGATCAGTGCATGATCAGTCACGTGATACATGTGTGATCAGCCACGTGATCAGTGCATGATGAGCCACGTGATCAGTGCAGGATCAATTCGTGATCAGTGCATGATCAGTCACGTGACCAGTACATGGTTGCTACGTGATCGTTGCATGATCAGCCACGTGAGCAGAGCATGATAGCCACGTGGTCAGTGCATGATCAGTCACGTGATCAGTACATGATCAGTCACGTGAACAGTGCATGATCATTTTCGTGATCTTTGCATGATCAGTCACGTTACCAGTATATGGTTGCTACGTGATCATTCCATGACGAGCCCGTGAGCAGTGCATGATAGCCACGTGATGTGTGCATGAGTTACGTGAGCAGAGTATGATCAGCCACGTGATCAGTGCATGAGTGCCACGTGATCAGTGCATGATATGTCACGTGACAGGTGTGTGATCAGCCACGTGAACAGTGCATGTTCAGCCACGTGATCAGTGCATGATAGCCACGTGATCAGTGCATGATCAGTTGCGTGAGCAGTGTATGATCAGCCACGTGATCAGTGCATGGTCAGACACGTGAACAGTGTATGATCAGCCACGTGATCAGTGCATGATATCCAAGTGATCAGTACATGATCATCACGTGATCAGTGTATGATCAGCCACGTGAACAGTGCATGCTCAGTCACGTGATCTGGGCCTGCTGAGCTGTGTGATTACTGTCTGCTCATCTGCTTGACAATTGCCAGCTGAGCTGCACGATTCCTGCCTGTCATCTGCTTGACGATTGCCAGCTGTGCTGCGTAATTCCTGCCTGCTCAGCTGCTTGATTGTTGCCAGCTGAGCAGCATGATTCCTCACACCTGAGTTCCATGATTATTGCCTGCTGACTGTTTGATTCGTGCCTACTCAGCTCTTTGTTTATTGCCTCCAGAGGCACATGATCAGTGTATGATAGCAAACATGATCAGCGCATGATCAATCACATGATCAGCGCCATTAAGTCACGTGATCACTACATGATAGTCATGTGATCAGTCCATGCTCAGTCACGGTATCAGTGCATGATCAACCACGTGATCAGTGCATGATCTGTCACAAGATTAGTGTATGATCATCCACGTGATCAGTGCACGGGCAGTCATGTGATCAGTGCATGATATAGGCGTGAACAGTGCATGATCAGTCTCATGATCAGTGCATGATAGCCACGTGATCAGTGCATGATCAGTCACCTGATAAGTGTATGATCATTCACGTGACATGTACATGGTAGCTACATGATCATTGCATGATCAGCCATGAGTAGTTCATGATAGCCACGTGATCACTGCATGATCAGTCACGTGATCAGTGCATGATCAGTCATGTGACCAGTACATGGTAGCTGCGTGATCATGGCATGATCAGCCACGTGAGCAGTGCATGATAGCCACGTGATCAGTGCATGATCGGACGAGATCAGTGCATGATCAGTCACGTGATCAGTGCATGATGTCACGTGATCAGTGCATGATCAGCCACGTGATCAGTGCATGATCAGTCCGTGATCAGTGCATGATCAGCCACGTGATCAGTGCATGATCAGCCGTGATCAGTGCATGATCAGCCACGTGATCAGTGCATGATCAGTTACGTGCTCAGTGCATGATCAGTCAGCGTGAGTACATGGTAGCTCGTGATCATTGCCTGATCAGCCACGTGATCAGTGCATGATAGCCACGTGATCAGTGCATGACAGTACGTGATCCGTGCATGATCAGTCACGTGATCATGTGTGATCAGCCACGTGATCAGTGCATGATAGCCACGTGATCAGTGCATGACAGCCACATGATCAGTGCATGAGAGCCACGTGATCAGTGCATGATCAGTCACATGATACATGTGTGATCAGCCACGTGATCAGTGCATGATGAGCCGTGATCAGTGCAGGATCAATTACGTGATCAGTGCATGATCAGTCATGTGACAAGTACATGGTTGCTACGTGATCCTTGCATGATCAGCCACGTGGGCAGAGCATGATAGACGTGGTCAGTGCATGATCAGTCACGTGATCAGTACATGATCAGTCACGTGAACAGTGCATGATCATTCGTGATCTGTGCATGATCAGTCACGTTACCAGTGTATGGTAGCTACGTGATCATTCCATGACGAGCCACGTGAGCAGTGCATGATAGCCACGTGATGTGTGCATGAGTTACGTGAGCAGAGTATGATCAGCCACGTGATCAGTGCATGAGTGCCACGTGATCAGTGCATGATATGTCACGTGACAGGTGTGTGATCAGCCACGTGAACAGTGCATGTTCAGCCACGTGATCAGTGCATGATAGCCACGTGATCAGTGCATGATCAGTTACGTGAGCAGTGTATGATCAGCCACGTGATCAGTGCATGGTCAGACACGTGAACAGTGTATGATCAGCCACGTGATCAGTGCATGATATCCAAGTGATCAGTGCATGATCACCACGTGATCAGTGCATGATCAGCGTGATCAGTGCATGATCAGTCACGTGATCTGGGCCTGCTGAGCTACGTGATTACTGCCTGCTCAGCTACTTGACAATTGCCAGCTGAGCTGCACGATTACTGCCTGTCATCTGCTTGACAATTGCCAGCTGTGCTGCGTAATTCCTGCCTGCTCAGCTGCATGATTATTGCCACCTGAGCAGCATGATTCCTCACCTGAGTTCCATGATTATTGCCTGCTGACTGTTTGATTCGTGCCTACTCAGCTCTTTGTTTATTGCCTCCAGAGGCGCATGATCAGTGTATGATAGCAAACATGATCAGCGCATGATCAGTCACATGATCAGCGCCATTAAGTCACGTGATCACTGCATGATAGTCATGTGATCAGTCATGCTCAGTCACGGTATCAGTGCATGATCAGCCACGTGATCAGTGCATGATCTGTCACGAGATTAGTGTATGATCATCCACGTGATCAGTGCATGGGCAGTCATGTGATCAGTGCATGATATGACGTGAACAGTGCATGATCAGTCACAGTGATCAGTGCATGATAGCCACGTGATCAGTGCATGATCAATCACGTGATCAGTGCATGGTCAGTCACGTGATCAGTACATGATAGCTACATGATCAGTGCATGATCAGCCACGTGATCAGTGCATGATAGCCACGTGATCAGTGCATGATCAGTCACGTGATCAGTGCATGATCAGTCACGTGACCAGTACATGGTTGCTACGTGATCATTGCATGACGAGCCACGTGAGCAGTGCATGATAGCCACGTGATGTGTGCATGATCAGATACGTGAGCAGAGTATGATCAGCCACGTGATCAGTGCATGCGCTGAGTGCGTGATCAGTGCATGATATGTCACGTGACAGTGTGTGATCAGCCACGTGAACAGTGCATGTTCAGCCACGTGATCAGTGCATGATAGCGTGATCAGTGCATGATCAGTTACGTGAGCAGTGCATGATCAGCCACGTGGTCAGTGCATGGTCAGACACGTGAACAGTGTGATCAGCCACGTGATCAGTGCATGATATCCACGTGATCAGTGCATGATCATCACGTGATCAGTGTATGATCAGCCACGTGAACAGTGCATGCTCAGTCACGTGATCTGGGCCTGCTGAGCTGCGTGATTACTGTCTGCTCATCTGCTTGACAATTGCCAGCTGAGCTGCCGATTCCTGCCTGTCATCTGCTTGACAGTGCCAGCTGTGCTGCGTAATTCCTGCCTGCTCAGCTGCTTGATTATTGCCAGCTGAGCAGCATGATTCCTCACACCTGTGTTCCATGATTATGCCTGCTGACTGTTTGATTCGTGCCTGCTCAGCTCTTTGTTTATTGCCTCCAGAGCACATGATCAGTGTATGATAGCAAACATGATCAGCGCATGATCAGTCACATGATCAGCGCCATTAAGTCAGTGATCACTACATGATAGTCATGTGATCAGTCCATGCTCAGTCCACGTATCAGTGCATGATCAGCCACGTGATCAGTGCATGATCTGTCACAAGATTAGTGTATGATCATCCGTGATCAGTGCACGGGCAGTCATGTTATCAGTGCATGATATAGACGTGAACAGTGCATGATCAGTCCACGTGATCAGTGCATGATAGCCACGTGATCAGTGCATGATCAGTCACCTGATGGTGTATGATCATTCACGTGCCTGTACATGGTAGCTACATGATCATTGCATGATCAGCCACGTGATAGTTCATGATAGCCACGTGATCACTGCATGATCAGTCACGTGATCAGTGCATGATCAGTCATGTGACCAGTACATGGTAGCTGCGTGATCATGCATGATCAGCGTGGGCAGTGCATGATCAGCCACGTGATCAGTGCATGATCAGTCACGTGATCAGTGCATGATCAATCACGTGATCAGTGCATGATCAGCCGTGATCAGTGTATGATCAACCAAGTTATCAGTGCATGATAGCCACGTGATCAGTGCATGATCAGCCATGATCAGTGCATGGTCAGTCACGTGATCAGTGCATGATCAGCCACGTGATCAGTGCATGATGAGCCACGTGATCAGTGCATGATCAATTACGTGATCAGTGCATGATCAGTCACGTGACCAGTACATGGTTGCTACGTGATCATTGCATGATCAGCCACGTGATCAGTGCATGATAGCCACGTGATCAGTGCATGATAGCCACGTGATCAGTGCATGATCAGTTACGTGATGCAGTGTATGATCAGCCACGTGATCAGTGCATGGTCACCACGTGAACAGTGTATGATCAACCACGTGATCAGTGCATGATATCCAAGTGATCAGTGCATGATCATCACGTGATCAGTGTATGATCAGCCACGTGAACAGTGCATGCTCAGTCACGTGATCTGGGCCTGCTGAGCTGCGTGATTACTGTCTGCTCATCTGCTTGACAATTGCCAGCTGAGCTGCACGATTCCTGCCTGTCATCTGCTTGACAATTGCCAGCTGTGCTGCGTAATTCCTGCCTGCTCAGCTGCTTGATTATTGCCAGCTGAGCAGCATGATTCCTCACTGAGTTCCATGATTATTGCCTGCTGACTGTTTGATTCGTGCCTACTCAGCTCTTTGTTTATTGCCTCCAGAGGCACATGATCAGTGTATGATAGCAAACATGATCAGCGCATGATCAGTCACATGATCAGCGCCATTAAGTCACGTGATCACTACATGATAGTCATGTGATCAGTCCATGCTCAGTCACGGTATCAGTGCATGATCAGCCACGTGATCAGTGCATGATCTGTCACAGATTAGTGTATGATCATCCACGTGATCAGTGCACGGGCAGTCATGTGATCAGTGCATGATATAGGCGTGAACAGTGCATGATCAGTCACGTGATCAGTGCATGATAGCTACGTGATCAGTGCATGATCAGTCACGTGATGGGTGTATGATCATTCGTGACCTGTACATGGTAGCTACATGATCAGTGCATGATCAGCCACGTGATCAGTGCATGATAGCCACGTGATCAGTGCATGATCAGTCACGTGATCAGTGTATGATCAGTCACGTGACCAGTACATGGTAGCTGCGTGATCATGGCATGATCAGCTACGTGAGCAGTGCATGATAGCCACGTGATCAGTGCATGATCAGTCACGTGATCAGTGCATGATCAGTCACGTGATCAGTGCATGATCAGCCAGTGATCAGTGCATGATCAGCCACGTGATCAGTGCATGATCAGTCACGTGATCAGTGCATGATCATTATGTGATCAGTGTATGATCAGCCACGTGATCAGTGCATGATCAGCCACATGATCAGTGCATGATCAATTACGTGATCAGTGCATGATCAGTCACGTGACCAGTACATGGTCAGCTCATGATCATTGCCTGATCAGCCGTGATCAGTGCATGATAGCCACGTGATCAGTGCATGATAGCCACGTGATCAGTGCATGATCAGTCATGTGATCGTGTGTGATCAGCCACGTGATCAGTGCATGATATCCACGTGATCAGTGCATGACAGCCACGTGATCAGTGCATGAGAGCCACGTGATCAGTGCATGATCAGTCACGTGATACATGTGTGATCAGCCACGTGATCAGTGCATGATGAGCCACGTGATCAGTGCAGGATCAATTACGTGATCAGTGCATGATCAGTCACGTGACCAGTACATGGTTGCTACGTGATCGTTGCATGATCAGCCACGTGAGCAGAGCATGATAGCCACGTGGTCAGTGCATGATCAGTCACGTGATCAGTACATGATCAGTCACGTGAACAGTGCATGATCATTTCGTGATCTTTGCATGATCCAGTCACGTTACCAGTATATGGTTGCTACGTGATCATTCCATGACGAGCCACGTGAGCAGTGCATGATAGCCGTGATGTGCATGAGTTACGTGAGCAGAGTATGATCAGCCACGTGATCAGTGCATGAGTGCCACGTGATCAGTGCATGATATGTCACGTGACAGGTGTGTGATCAGCCACGTGAACAGTGCATGTTCAGCCACGTGATCAGTGCATGATAGCCACGTGATCAGTGCATGATCAGTTACGTGAGCAGTGTATGATCAGCCACGTGATCAGTGCATGGTCAGACACGTGAACGGTGTATGATCAGCCACGTGATCAGTGCATGATATCCAAGTGATCAGTGCATGATCATCACGTGATCAGTGTATGATCAGCCACGTGAACAGTGCATGCTCAGTCACGTGATCTGGGCCTGCTGAGCTGCGTGATTACTGTCTGCTCATCTGCTTGACAATTGCCAGCTGAGCTGCACGATTCCTGCCTGTCATCTGCTTGACAATTGCCAGCTGTGCTGCGTAATTCCTGCCTGCTCAGCTGCTTGATTATTGCCAGCTGAGCAGCATGATTCCTCACACCTGAGTTCCATGATTATTGCCTGCTGACTGTTTGATTCGTGCCTACTCAGCTCTTTGTTTACCTCCAGAGGCACATGATCAGTGTATGATAGCAAACATGATCAGCGCATGATCAGTCACATGATCAGTGCCATTAAGTCACGTGATCACTACATGATAGTCATGTGATCAGTCCATGCTCAGTCACGGTATCAGTGCATGATCAGCCACGTGATCAGTGCATGATCTGTCACGATTAGTGTATGATCATCCACGTGATCAGTGCAGGGCAGTCATGATCAGTGCATGATATAGGCGTGAACAGTGCATGATCAGTCTCGTGATCAGTGCATGATAGCGTGATCAGTGCATGATCAGTCACCTGATGGGTGTATGATCATTCACGTGATGTACATGGTAGCTACATGATCATTGCATGATCAGCCACGTGAGTAGTGCATGATAGCCGTGATCACTGCATGATCAGTCACGTGATCAGTGCATGATCAGTCATGTGACCAGTACATGGTAGCTGCGTGATCATGGCATGATCAGCCACGTGAGCAGTGCATGATAGCCACGTGATCAGTGCATGATCAGACACGTGATCAGTGCATGATCAGTCACGTGATCAGTGCATGATCAGCCACGTGATCAGTGCATGATCAGGCACGTGATCAGTGTATGATCCAGCCACGTGATCAGTGCATGATAGCCACGTGATCAGTGCATGATCAGTCACGTGATCAGTGCATGATCAGTCATGTGATCAGTGTATGATCAGCCACGTGATCAGTGCATGATCAGCCACGTGATCAGTGCATGATCAATTCGTGATCTGCATGCGTCAGATCACGTGACAGCCAGTACGCTGTTGCTTCATGATCATTGCATGATCAGCCACGTGATCAGTGCATGATAGCGCGTGATCAGTGCATGATGTGCCATGATCAGTGCATGATCAGTCATGTGATACGTGTGTGATCAGCCACGTGATCAGTATGATATCCCGTGATCAGTGCATGACAGCCACGTGATCAGTGCATGAGAGCCACGTGATCAGTGCATGATCAGTCACGTGATCAGTGCATGATCAGCCACGTGATCAGTGCATGATGAGCCACGTGATCAGTGCATGATCAATTACGTGATCAGTGCATGATCAGTCACGTGACCAGTACATGGTTGCTACATTGATCGTTATGATCAGCCACGTGAGCAGTGCATGATAGCCACGTGATCAGTGCATGATCAGTCACGTGATCAGTGCATGATCAGTCACGTGATCAGTGCATGATAGCTCATTGATCATGGCATGATCAGCCACGTGATCAGTGCATGATAGCCGTGATCAGTGCATGATCAGCCACGTGATCAGTGCATGATCAGTCACGTGATCAGTGCATGTCAGCCACGTGATCAGTGCATGATCAGCCACGTGATCAGTGCATGTCAGTCCACGTGATCAGTGCATGATCAGTCACGTGATCAGTGTATGATCAGCCACGTGATCAGTGCATGATCAGCCATGATCAGTGCATGATCAATTCGTGATCAGTGCATGATCAGTCACGTGATCAGTGCATGATAGCTACGTGATCAGTGCATGATCAGCCACGTGATCAGTGCATGATAGCCACGTGATCAGTGCATGATCAGCCACGTGATCAGTGCATGATCAGTACGTGATCAGTGCATGATCAGCGTGATCAGTGCATGATCAGACACGTGATCAGTGCATGATCAGCCACGTGATCAGTGCATGATATCCACGTGATCAGTGCATGATGTCACGTGATCAGTGTATGATCAGCCACGTGATCAGTGCATGCTCAGTCACGTGATCAGGGCCTGCTGAGCTGCGTGATTACTGTCTGCTCATCTGCTTGACAATTGCCAGCTGAGCTGCACGATTCCTGCCTGTCATCTGCTTGACAATTGCCAGCTGTGCTGCGTAATTCCTGCCTGCTCAGCTGCTTGATTATGCCAGCTGAGCAGCATGATTCCTCACACCTGAGTTCCATGATTATTGCCTGCTGACTGTTTGATTCGTGACTCAGCTCTTTGTTTATTGCCTCCAGAGGCACATGATCAGTGTATGATAGCAAACATGATCAGCGCATGATCAGTCACATGATCAGTGCCATTAAGTCACGTGATCAGTACATGATAGTCATGTGATCAGTCCATGCTCAGTCACGTATCAGTGCATGATCAGCCACGTGATCAGTGCATGATCTGTCACAAGATTAGTGTATGATCATCCACGTGATCAGTGCATGGGCAGTCATGTGATCAGTGCATGATATAGGCGTGAACAGTGCATGATCAGTCTCGTGATCAGTGCATGATAGCCACGTGATCAGTGCATGATCAGTCACCTGATGGGTGTATGATCATTCACCTGTACATGGTAGCTACGTGATCATTGCATGATCAGCCACGTGAGTAGTGCATGATAGCCACGTGATCAGTGCATGATCAGTCACGTGATCAGTGCATGATCAGTCATGTGACCAGTACATGGTAGCTGCGTGATCATGGCATGATCAGCCACGTGATCAGTGCATGATAGCCACGTGATCAGTGCATGATCAGTCACGTGATCAGTGCATGATCAGTCCGTGATCAGTGCATGATCAGCCACGTGATCAGTGCATGAGCACGTGATCAGTGCATGATCAGCCACGTGATCAGTGCATGATAGCCACGTGATCAGTGCATGATCAGTCCGTGATCAGTGCATGATCAGTTGACATGATCAGTGCAGACGATCAGCAATACGCATGATCAGTGCATGATCAGCCACGTGATCAGTGCATGATCAGCCACGTGATCAGTGCATGATCAGCCACGTGATCAGTGCATGATCAATTACGTGATCAGTGCATGATCAGTCACGTGATCAGTACATGGTAGCTACGTGATCATTGCATGATCAGCCACGTGATCAGTGCATGATAGCCACGTGATCAGTGCATGATAGCACGTGATCAGTGCATGATCAGTCATGTGATCGTGTGTGATCAGCCACGTGATCAGTGCATGATATCCACGTGATCAGTGCATGACAGCCACGTGATCAGTGCATGATAGCCACGTGATCAGTGCATGATCATCACGTGATACATGTGTGATCAGCCACGTGATCAGTGCATGATGAGCCACGTGATCAGTGCATGATCAATTACGTGATCAGTGCATGATCAGTCACGTGACCAGTACATGGTTGCTATTGATCGTGCATGATCAGCCACGTGAGCAGAGCATGATAGCCACGTGATCAGTGCATGATCAGTCACGTGATCAGTGCATGATCAGTCACGTGAACAGTGCATGATCATTTACGTGATCAGTGCATGATCATCACGTGACCAGTATATGGTTGCTCGTGATCATTCCATGACAGCCACGTGAGCAGTGCATGATAGCCACGTGATGTGTGCATGAGTTACGTGAGCAGAGTATGATCAGCCACGTGATCAGTGCATGAGTGCCACGTGATCAGTGCATGATATGTCACGTGACAGTGTGTGATCAGCGTGAACAGTGCATGTTCAGCCACGTGATCAGTGCATGATAGCCACGTGATCAGTGCATGATCAGTTACGTGAGCAGTGTATGATCAGCCACGTGATCAGTGCATGGTCAGACACGTGAACAGTGTATGATCAGCCACGTGATCAGTGCATGATATCAAGTGATCAGTGCATGATCATCACGTGATCAGTGTATGATCAGCCACGTGAACAGTGCATGCTCAGTCACGTGATCTGGGCCTGCTGAGCTGCGTGATTACTGTCTGCTCATCTGCTTGACAATTGCCAGCTGAGCTGCACGATTCCTGCCTGTCATCTGCTTGACAATTGCCAGCTGTGCTGCGTAATTCCTGCCTGCTCAGCTGCTTGATTATTGCCAGCTGAGCAGCATGATTCCTCACACCAGTTCCATGATTATTGCCTGCTGACTGTTTGATTCGTGCCTACTCAGCTCTTTGTTTATTGCCTCCAGAGGCACATGATCAGTGTATGATAGCAAACATGATCAGCGCATGATCAGTCACATGATCAGCGCCATTAAGTCACGTGATCACTACATGATAGTCATGTGATCAGTCCATGCTCAGTCACGGTATCAGTGCATGATCAGCCACGTGATCAGTGCATGATCTGTCACAGATTAGTGTATGATCATCCACGTGATCAGTGCATGGCAGTCATGTGATCAGTGCATGATATAGACGTGATCAGTGCATGATCAGTCTCGTGATCAGTGCATGATAGCCACGTGATCAGTGCATGATCAGTCACCTGATGGGTGTATGATCATTCACGTGACCTGTACATGGTAGCTACATGATCATTGCATGATCAGCCACGTGAGTAGTTCATGATAGCCACGTGATCAGTGCATGATCAGTCACGTGATCAGTGCATGATCAGTCATGTGACCAGTACATGGTAGCTGCGTGATCATGGCATGATCAGCCACGTGAGCAGTGCATGATAGCCGTGATCAGTGCATGATCAGACGTGATCAGTGCATGATCAGTCACGTGATCAGTGCATGATCAGCCCCGTGATCAGTGCATGACCAGGCACGTGATCAGTGTATGTCCAGCCAAGTGATCAGTGCATGATAGCCACGTGATCAGTGCATGATCAGTCACGTGATCAGTGCATGATCAGTTATGTGATCAGTGTATGATCAGCCACGTGATCAGTGCATGATCAGCCACATGATCAGTGCATGATCAATTACGTGATCAGTGCATGATCAGTCACGTGACCAGTACATGGTAGCACGTGATCATTGCCTGATCAGCCACGTGATCAGTGCATGATAGCCACGTGATCAGTGCATGATAGCCACGTGATCAGTGCATGATCAGTCATGTGATACGTGTGTGATCAGCCACGTGATCAGTGCATGATATCCACGTGATCAGTGCATGACAGCCACGTGATCAGTGCATGAGAGCCACGTGATCAGTGCATGATCAGTCACGTGATACATGTGTGATCACGTGATCAGTGCATGATGAGCCACGTGATCAGTGCAGGATCAATTACGTGATCAGTGCATGATCAGTCACGTGACCAGTACATGGTTGCTACGTGATCGTTGCATGATCAGCCACGTGAGCAGAGCATGATAGCCACGTGATCAGTGCATGATCAGTCACGTGATCAGTACATGATCAGTCACGTGAACAGTGCATGATCATTCGTGATCTTTGCATGATCAGTCCCGTTACCAGTATATGGTTGCTCGTGATCATTCCATGACGAGCCACGTGAGCAGTGCATGATAGCCACGTGATGTGTGCATGAGTTACGTGAGCAGAGTATGATCAGCCACGTGATCAGTGCATGAGTGCCATGATCAGTGCATGATATGTCCCGTGACAGGTGTGTGATCAGCCACGTGAACAGTGCATGTTCAGCCACGTGATCAGTGCATGATAGCCACGTGATCAGTGCATGATCAGTTACGTGAGCAGTGTATGATCAGCCACGTGATCAGTGCATGGTCAGACGCGTGAACAGTGTATGATCAGCCACGTGATCAGTGCATGATATCCAAGTGATCGGTGCATGATCATCACGTGATCAGTGTATGATCAGCCACGTGAACAGTGCATGCTCAGTCACGTGATCTGGGCCTGCTGAGCTGCGTGATTACTGTCTGCTCATCTGCTTGACAATTGCCAGCTGAGCTGCACGATTCCTGCCTGTCATCTGCTTGACAATTGCCAGCTGTGCTGCGTAATTCCTGCCTGCTCAGCTGCTTGATTATTGCCAGCTGAGCAGCATGATTCCTCACACCTGAGTTCCATGATTATTGCCTGCTGACTGTTTGATTCGTGCCTACTCAGCTCTTTGTTTATTGCCTCCAGAGGCACATGATCAGTGTATGATAGCAAACATGATCAGCGCATGATCAGTCACATGATCAGCGCCATTAAGTCACGTGATCACTACATGATAGTCATGTGATCAGTCCATGCTCAGTCACGGTATCAGTGCATGATCAGCCACGTGATCAGTGCATGATCTGTCACAAATTAGTGTATGATCATCCACGTGATCAGTGCATGGGCAGTCATGTGATCAGTGCATGATATAGCGTGAACAGTGCATGATCAGTCTCGTGATCAGTGCATGATAGCCACGTGATCAGTGCATGATCAGTCACCTGATGGGTGTATGATCATTCACGTGACCTGTACATGGTAGCTACATGATCATTGCATGATCAGCCACGTGAGTAGTTCACAATAGCCACGTGATCACTGCATGATCAGTCACGTGATCAGTGCATGATCAGTCATGTGACCAGTACATGGTAGCTGCGTGATCATGGCATGATCAGCCACGTGAGCAGTGCATGATAGCCACGTGATCAGTGCATGATCAGACACGAGATCAGTGCATGATCAGTCACGTGATCAGTGCATGATCAGCCACGTGATCAGTGCATGATCAGCCACGTGATCAGTGCATGATCAGCCACGTGATCAGTGCATGATCAGTTACGTGATCAGTGCATGATCAGCCACGTGATCAGTGCATGATCAGCCACGTGATCAGTGCATGATCAGTGCGTGATCAGTGCATGATCATCACGTGACCAGTACATGGTAGCTGCGTGATCAGTGCATGATCAGCCACGTGATCAGTGCATGATAGCCGCGTGATCAGTGCATGATGTCCACGTGATCAGTGCATGATCAGTCATGTGATACGTGTGTGATCAGCCACGTGATCAGTGCATGATATCCACGGATCAGTGCATGACAGCCACGTGATCAGTGCATGAGAGCCACGGGATCAGTGCATGATCAGTCACGTGATACATGTGTGATCAGCCACGTGATCAGTGCATGATGCAGCGTGATCAGTGCAGGATCAATTCGTGATCAGTGCATGATCAGTCACGTGACCAGTACATGGTTGCTACGTGATCGTTGCATGATCAGCCACGTGAGCAGAGCATGATAGCCACGTGGTCAGTGCATGATCAGTCACGTGATCAGTACGCATGATCAGTCACGTGAACAGTGCATGATCATTCATTGATCTTTGCATGATCAGTCACGTTACCAGTATATGGTTGCTACGCATGATCATTCCGCGAGCCAGCGTGAGCAGTGCATGATAGCCACGTGATGTGTGCATGAGTTACGTGAGCAGAGTATGATCAGCCACGTGATCAGTGCATGAGTGCCACGTGATCAGTGCATGATATGTCACGTGACAGGTGTGTGATCAGCCACGTGAACAGTGCATGTTCAGCCACGTGATCAGTGCATGATAGCCACGTGATCAGTGCATGATCAGTTACGTGAGCAGTGTATGATCAGCCACGTGATCAGTGCATGGTCAGACACGTGAACAGTGTATGATCAGCCACGTGATCAGTGCATGATATCCACGTGATCAGTGCATGATCATCACGTGATCAGTGTATGATCAGCCGTGAACAGTGCATGCTCAGTCACGTGATCTGGGCCTGCTGAGCTGCGTGATTACTGTCTGCTCATCTGCTTGACAATTGCCAGCTGAGCTGCACGATTCCTGCCTGTCATCTGCTTGACAATTGCCAGCTGTGCTGCGTAATTCCTGCCTGCTCAGCTGCTTGATTATTGCCAGCTGAGCAGCATGATTCCTCACACCTGAGTTCCATGATTATTGCCTGCTGACTGTTTGATCCGTGCCTACTCAGCTCTTTGTTTATTGCCTCCAGAGGCACATGATCAGTGTATGATAGCAAACATGATCAGTGCATGATCAGTCACATGATCAGCGCCATTAAGTCACGTGATCAGTACATGATAGTCATGTGATCAGTCCATGATCATCCACGTGATCAGTGCATGATCAGCCACGTGATCAGTGCATGATCTGTCACAAGATTAGTGTATGATCATCCACGTGATCAGTGCATGGATCAGTCGTGATCAGTGCATGATATAGGCGTGAACAGTGCATGATCAGTCTATTGATCAGTGCATGATAGCCACGTGATCAGTGCATGATCAGTCACCTGATGGGTGTATGATCATTCATGCGTGACCTGTATGGTAGCTACATGATCATTGCATGATCAGCGTGAGTAGTGCATGATCAGCCACGTGATCAGTGCATGATCAGTCACGTGATCAGTGCATGATCAGTCATGTGACCAGTACATGTAGCTGCGTGATCATTGCATGATCAGCCACGTGATCAGTGCATGATAGCCACGTGATCAGTGCATGATCCAGACGATCAGTGCGTCAGTCACGTGATCAGTGCATGATCCCAGCCGTGATCAGTGCATGATAGAACACGTGATCAGTGCATGATCATCACGTGATCAGTACATGATCAGTTACGTGATCAGTGTATGATCATGCGTGATCAGTGCATGATCAGCCATGATCAGTGCATGATCAATTACGATGATCAGTGCATGATCAGTCCGCGCATTGACCAGTACATGGCAGCTACGTGATCAGTGCATGATCAGCCACGTGATCAGTGCATGATAGCCACGTGATCAGTGCATGATCAGTCACGTGATCAGTGCATGATCAGTCATGTGATACGTGTGTGATCAGCCACGTGATCAGTGCATGATATCACGTGATCAGTGCATGACAACCGCGTGATCAGTGCATGATAGCCCGCGTGATCAGTGCATGATCAGTCCCGTGATCATGTGTGATCAGCCACGTGATCAGTGCATGG